>NW_008705387.1:767510-840010 GCF_000326865.2 Helobdella robusta | reverse complement strand
TTGTTCAAATAGAAGCACAAACAATTTTAATTTATTATAAATATGAAACTGTATGCTAAAAGCTTCGTTGTTGTCAGAGCAGAACAATAGAAAACATTTTTGGTATACATTCTCATAAGCTTATTACCCCGTGAATATTGTTATGTAAATTTATATGTGTGTATATACATTTAAACATTCGTAAAATATATTTGAAATATATAATGCACACACACACATGTATATATATATATATATATATATATATATATATATATATATAATTTATATTTGTTATTCTTTATAAATCAACTCTGTCACTGCTAAACGCAGAGCTGTGCGAATCTTAGCTATATAAATGTTCATATTATTATTATTAGTAGTAATAATAGTATAAGGAGATGAAAATTAATGTGATGAACATCAGAGATGTAAAGTACTGTAAAGAAGTTTAACAAAAAGTTAGGAGTCTCCGGAGAACCGATGGACCAAGTCACGAAGTTATGTAACCCTGGAAGTGTGATCACTGAAGAAGCCAGGTGTTCCGGTGATACCAAACGGATGATAGCAATGGCAAAAGAGAGAGATGGGCTGTCTAAAAAGCTAAAGAAAAATTGGTGAAACCTGGGTGCTGGAAAAAATGAAATGTCAAACTATTAGAGGGATAGGAAATGTTGGTTTGACATAAACACAACAGAACCTGCTTGGAGGAAAAAATTTAATGAATGCGTCAAAACGCAGAGGATTAATTAGTTGTAAAAGAAACGAAAAATTAAATTTTATTTGCATGTTAATTGTTGGTTTTTGGTGGTTGATGAACAGGGTTTCGGTGCAATCTTCAAATCGAGTTTGATTTTGAAAAAATTTTTGTTCCATTGACCAAGTTCTGTCTTGTTATTTTCTCTTGCACCTTGTTTCTGTGTGTTAGAATGGTCCTACGTGTTGTGAGTGGCTTGCTAATTTTTGTGATAACGTTTTGAAAAAGTGTAACAGACTGAAATTCTTAAATACAGCAAAAAATAAAAGGTTGAAAAGTGTTGACCAAAAAACTCTAAAGCTATAAATCTATAATATAAAAACAATGCCCAGAACAAACAAACAAAAAATTTGTGCAAAAACAAGTTGGATGAAAACCAATAATAAATTCCTAAAGCAATTGTGTGACAAAGTGAATAGCAATGGCAACCGTTGACAAACAAAGCAGCCTACCTTTGTATCGAAGACGTTTACAAAGACGTTTAGAAAGAAAAATAATTTAAATGCTAAATTTCAATAATAAGTTAACAAACATACGTAGCGTACGATTTAATACCTTAAAGTTGACTCTGTTAAACATCATGTGTCTGCTACTAATTGTCTTAAATATCGTTTTAAAATTAGTTTTCAAATATGAAATCGATTATTTATATGCAACTCGACTAAGCGGTTTTTACACAATATAAAATCACTTCTGATTAACGAAAATAAATTAATAAAAAAACAAGCATTTATACACAACAGGAAAAATTCAATACAGACGTTATAGCAACAAACAAACAAACGAACAAACAAACGAACGAACAAACAAACGCACAAACACAAACAAACAAATTAATTTTCAACTAAAATTATTTACATTCTGTATTCTTTAAAAATAGCACGCTCTTTTGATAACCTAAGTAACAATGCTGAGATTAAAAATAATGTTGATATGTAACAAGTAGAAACATCGTGGTTATTTGAACGACATGTTAAATGGCAAGATACATACGCCCATTCAAAGCGTCGAGTTGATTTTGACAACTTGTGAAACATGTGCCAATTTCAATTTTATTCAAATTTTTCCTTCTTTTTTTTTCTATAAATTTCGGTTAAATTAAACTTTTGAAATCACAATTTTTGCCTTCATTAAAATAATATTGGTGTTCAAACTTGATTCGGTAAAAAAATATGAAATTTTTTTTATATATGCGACCTTCATGCTTTTTTTAACCCTTTGTTTATAAAATACAAAAATAGGTTGGCTCATTTTCTAGGTACGCAATCTGATGTTTTCATAATATTGGAATTATTTAAAATCCGTAATTCAATAAAATTTCATGTGCTAAATAACGTTAAGTGTTGAATTTTTAATTTTAGTCAATTATTTGAAAAAAGGGTATAAGTTTTATGAATATGATACTTGAATTATAAGTTGAAAATAATTCAAATAAATGTTGATGAATATTTTTATATATAAGTAATTTTTCGAGCTTTTTCTCATTTATTTTAAACGTATTTCAAATCTTTTCAAATTTTTGTTATTTGCGTCCTGATTTTAAATATAACAATAATTTTCGATTTTGCAATTTTTGCGTTGCATTAGATTTTAAAACAGAAAAATACTGACGATGATATTGATATTTTCAATATTTCTAAAAATAATATTGTACATTCATATAAAATAAACAATTTATTAAATTTCATTTAATTAAAATAACTTTTAATAAACATATCGAAAAAGACTGAAATAAAATAGTTGGTTTGCAGGCGAAAGACCTTACCGATGCGTGATTGAAGGATGTTCCAAGTCATTCAGACAGCTTTCAAGTTTGCAGCAACACTTGAAAGGCCATAACTTGAATAACAGTCCAAATCAAAGCCTAACTACGAACGTAGAATTAAAATCTTCCGAATCACCTTCTACTTCTAATAAGGTAAGTACAAACAATTTGAATGATGACAGCCTTACGCTAAATCACTGTTTTTCTCTTCATTAAAATATATAATTTTATATTCATTTTATTTATTTTCTTAAACCATTTTTCAAGGATTTAGTCCTGCCAAGACCCCACGATTTAACATGTCAGGTCTGTGAAAAGCACTGTTCGAGTGACCAACGATTTTATCGTCACATGCATAAATATCATCCGGATTTCTGGAGAGTTTTTTCTGGAGGTGTTCCTCTTTCTGAATTTTTAGAAACAACTTCTAACAATTCAGCAAAAGATAGTCCGTTTTTGTGCTCAATTTGTAACAAAAGGTACATTCATAAAACTGGATATATGAAGCACATGACAAGTCATATTTTGCCACAAAAGCATCCCCGATCACCGGAAGGAATGGAAAGGTCGGAATGTTCAGTTTGCAAGAGAATATTTTCTAAAGAAGCATATTTACTTCGACATCTAGAAATGAAAACAGACAGTGAACATAACGCATTTCTCAGCGAAATTAGAAAAATTGGTTTTAACCAAGAATTTCAAGCCAAATTTAGCGATCGCCCCAAACCTGTCTGGCACGATAATTCTAATCCTTTTATTATGTGCCTTCCTGGTGCCGAAGAATTCAAAAATTTTCAATACAATCAAAATGGACATTATAACATTTCGCATCCCGTACCTTTCAACATTTCCCCTGACCAACACAAAACCGATTACATGCCATCGCTTGTGCCCACCACTTCAACTGATTCGTTGAGACCTTATCCAATGAGTCAAGATAAAATATTTTGTCAAACAAACAGTTTTCTGAACCCAAGTGCTAGAGTCGATGATAAATCCTTTTACCAAGACTCTATATTTTCACCCAATAGATCTGAAGTCTCAAATGGAGCTGAAAGCAACTCCACATACATCCATCACCAACATGGTTATTTTTCGCACCAGTCCAGTTTTAACGTGTGCAAGGTCGGTACTTACTCGTTATCTGATTCTCTAGAGAGCAATTTCAACGTACAGAAACATTTGACAAACAGCAATATTTCTTCGCCCACCAACTTGTTTGATCCTTACTTTGGTAGACCTTCCATCTCACAGCACGATATGGCATCGGCTCTTCAACATCTATCAAGATTCACGACCTTCAGATAGGAAGGCAATTAAATTGGACGCTGTGAAATTTAAAACATTTACAGCGTCTTTGTTGAGTGCATGTATAACAAACACACACATCCTATATGTGTACATACAATATTTATTATAAATTAATTTAGTGATAATTTTATAAAAATCTGTGAAACAAACTAAAAAATGTTGCCAAATTTCAAAACCTGTGAATTAGGAAAATTTTCAAATTTAATTTAATTCAATTTTTCAACATCTTGTTCTTGGAAAACACATCAGTTATGCAAAATTATGTTTATTTTATATGACTTGTACATATTACAATATTAACCCGGTTGAACTTCTTATGACTGAAAATAAAGTTTTTTATGGTTACTATTTATAATAAATTTTATTTCTGTTATATTTATTTCTTGTTCATTTATTCAATTCATAAATTTGTTTTTGTTTTAATTTATCCATTTTGTTGGTGGTTAAACTTCGGTTTTATGTTATTTATTACGTCATCGTGCTGATCCGGTGAGAAATTGAGCCTTTGTTTTCCATTTGAAAGTTTCACTTACGTTGGCCTTAAAATAACCAATGCAATTCTAGATTCAATATATTTTAAACTTTAAAATCTTTTTAAATCGTGTATATTCATTTTCTTACTATAGCTGAATAATACTATGTGCGTTCTAACAAATATATATTTTTTAGATTACGTAACGTACATAACATGTATAAAGACACACATGAAATAACGTAACGTCACTTGTTTGCCATCTAATGAATGTGCTCTTGATCACGGGTGTGAATGTAAATAATATCTTTTTGAACAATGTGCATTTAAACGTTTACGCTCACATTTTCAGTCTAAATCTAAAATAATGTTTAACTTAGTTTCTACCAAACCTATCTTATTACGACCCATGTGCATTTTGCCTAGAATGTGATCCATTTTATATAATGATAAAAATCATTTCATGCATCTCTTTGTTAGCTGTCAAAAAATTAATGCATTAATTTTATTTTCAAGTTTATTCAATAAATTTTAACGAATAAGCAATATTATCTATTGATGTAGTTGAATGTTAGAAATGTTATTGGTTCCTCAACTTGGTTCAGCAGGTAATCAAGTGGAATTATTTCTTATTTGTTGCAACATCTAAATTTCAACATCTAATGATATACATGCTGTTTAACGCAGTTAACCTTAACCAATATATTTCTATAGTTGTTCAGTAATAATTTTCTGTCATTTCCAATTATACATCCATAATATTATTTGATTGGTTTTATTTATATAAAAAATGTTTTTTGATTTGTGAATAAAATTTCCAAACCAGCATTTTTTATGTCTTTCGTGTTTATGTTTATACTGTTCACATGAAACTTGTTGAAATTTCAGTTACCAATGTATTTTATCCAATGGCGAAACTTTTTGTTCTTATCCAAATTCATCATGCAGATAGGCCTTAATTCGATTTTTTACAAATCATCTTCAGTGTAGGTTTGGTTTATATAGTTTCTTTAAAGCAAAGTTAGTTCTTTAGCAGAGTTAGTTATTAGTTGGTGTCGTATTCTTCATCTTGTTCTTCATTGTTATTGAAGTTAGTATTAAGGCGTCGAGTTGGTAATAATGCAATCATTCTTTGTTGGATGCTTATTTGGGGTTTATTGATATCTATTAGTATCTATTAGAACAGATTCTGCAATTTTCAGATGTTTGTATCTTAAAATCCAACAGAGAATGGTTACATCATTACCAACTCGACGCCTTATACTAACTTTAATAACAATGAAGAACAAAGAAATGACAACAACAAAGATGAAGAATACAATAACAAGTAATAACTCACTCTGTTCATCATGAAAATTTAATCAAACTGTTTTTATCCAAATTTATCATGCAGATTTCACAAATCATCTTCAGTGTATGTTTGGTTTATGCCAACAATTCGGTAGAATTCTGACAATACTGTATGTTGTCGGATTGAAAATCCTAACGAGTAAAAACTAACAATCCTCAATAATTAATGTAAAACACAACGAGCTAACGAAGTTATTTGTGCGGGCTATTTAAGAAACTGCGATAAATATTCTGATAGGTATTCGGGCTGCTGATGAGACCCCTTTTTTCTTCTCCTGCTCATTTCTATTCTTGGCTCGGTATTCTCAAACATAAGCGCAACCGCAACAATGTATATATATATATATATATATATATATATATATATATATATATATATATTGAATTTGAACAGAATTTTATTCGGCAAAAGCACCGGATATCAAGATACATATGTATGTGTAGACCACCTTAACTAAAAACTGTGCATAGAAATCAAAAGACATTACAAAGGGAAATTTAAAATTTTTAAAGAATAAACAAAATTAAACGGAAATATAAAAGATATTTTAATAAAGAAAAATTGAAATTAGCATGTCGTAAAATGGTTAGACAATATAAGTTTTAATTTGATGCTTTAAAAAGACCCAACGAAGGAGATGCCTTAGCATTATCCAGTAAGGAATCCCAAAGACGCATTGATGAAGATAATGCTGAGTTAAGGAAAAAATTAGATCTAGGCTTAAAGAAGTAGAAATCAGAATTATGACGTAAGATTTCACGTCTTGTATTCTTAGAAGCAGCAAGTTCATTATATTGCGATTGACTGAAATTTAATTTATATATTTAAAAAAAAAAGAAGTAGAAGACGGCTATATAATTGATTAATACTACGAATATTAGCTAAATAAAAATATGGAGTAATATGATCAATTTTACGTAAATTAAAATAAATACGAATGAAAAAGTTTTGAGCTAATGTCAATAAATGAAGCTGAACCCCAAATAGAAATGCAGTAAGTTAAATAAGATAAAATGAGAGAGTTATATAGAGTTAACATAGTGAACCTCGGAAATTTAAACCTTAAGCGATAAATTAAACCTAATTTTTTTAATAATTTAAATGAAACAAGCTTTATGTAAGATAACCAAGATAAATTGGATGAAATATTAATACCCAAAAACTTAACAGAATGAACTCTTTTAACTGTACAATTATTTAAAATTATAATTGGAAAAACAATGTCAGTTCTTATCTTTGGTCCAAACAAGACAAAACAAGTTTTATCTAAATTGATGCACAAATTATTTGCAACTACCCATTCATAAATAATCTTTAACACACACACACACACACACACACACACACACACACACACACACACACACACACACACACACACACACAGACACACACACACACACACACACATATATATATATATATATATATATATATATATTTTTTTTTTACTATATTCTATAAATTCTACCGAATGTTTGGCGAATGTAAATGATAAACAAAATTGGCCTCAACACCCTCCCTTGAGACAAACCACTTTGCACACAACGCCATTCCGATCGGACATCATTAATCACAACAGAAAATTTTCTATTCTTCAAATACCCTCTAATCCAACTGATTATTTTATCATAAACCCTGTATAGAATTAATTTTCGTAACAATTTTGTATTGGACACCTTATCAAAAGTCTTCTCAAAGTCCGTGTATATAACATCCACCTCCTTCCCATTGCCCACCGCTTCTGACCAATTACACTAAAAAACAAGTTGTAGATATCTTATATGAAATTGACTGTTTCTTAAGCAGTTTTTTTATGCTGATTTCAAATTTGTAAACCGTTTTGCTCTATCACGTCAAATTGCTGAGATACTGGCAAATTTATATATTTAGTTTGCGTAAGGAAGAAGATTGTGGGCCAACACATGGTCAATTTATTAACAGTTTTATTTATTGTTATTAGTTTATTTCTATAACCCCTATATATGTATATATAAATTATATAACAATTTTGAAAACAGATGGGTCTTGAGATCCACTCTGAACTGAAATAAGCAAAAGCAGATTTGGCAAAAGAGTGTTTAACACGATTTAAGAAAAAGCGAGAAGAAGACGATCGTAAACCGGGGCGTTTAGGTTCAATTAATATATCTGATAAATACTTAGGAAATAATTTACATTGAGACTTATACATGAACGTGCAAATTTTAAAAATTATTCTATATTTTATAGGTAGCTAGTGCAAGAGAACAAGATATGAAGATATATGAGAAAAGAAAGGGGCACGAGCAACTAGACGAGCAGCAGAGTTAAAAGCTTTACTTAAAGGATACTCATATGAAAGAAATCTACAAAAACATGTTATTACTTCTGCAAAAAATAAATTATCGTGAATACAATTGGAGTATAGGCTGTGACTTAAAAGTAGCAGCTATTCTGACAGAATTGCAGGTGGGATACACAAAATACTGCTGCTTCCTATGCGAATGGGACAGCAGAGATAGGATACAGCATTACGTTAAGAAGAATTGGCCAATCAGAAACAAAATGCATCCAGGAAATAAAAATGTTCAACATCCACCATTGGTTAACCGTGAAAAATTCTTATGCCACCATTTTATATAAAGTTGGGACTTATAAAAAATTTTGTAAAAAAAATTAGACTGCAACAGTGATTCATTTCAGTACCTGCGCAACAAGTTCCCAGGATTGAGTTATGCAAAGGTAAAAGAAGGTGTATTAATAGGCCCACAAATAAGAAAAATGATATCTGATGAACACTTCGAAGACATTCTTGGTTCAAAAAGAGGCTGGGTGGCATTCAAGTCACTTGTATCTTATTTCCTTGAAAATAAGAAAAGTGCCAATTTCGTGGATATTGTACAAAAATGCATTAGTGCCTACAAAGATCTTGGCTGCAATATGTCTTTGAAAATACATTTACTCGACTCCCATCTAGACTTCTTTCCAGAAAATCTAGGTGCAGTCATGACGAACACGGTGAACGCTTCCACCAGGATATTTCAGGTATGGAGTCACGTTATCAGGATCGATGGTGTGCAGCGATGTTGGCAGACTATTGTTGGACCCTTCAACGTGATTTATCAACTCATCAATACAAGAGAAAATCCACAGTCAAGAAATTTTCACCATGAACATGTTAAACAAATTTTTACATAAATTAGGCTTTCAATTGAATCTTTTTTTTAGATAAGTATTAATATTTTAGTATTTAAAGCCGTTTATATTTAAAACTTGTGCGAAAATTTCCGAAAATAAAAATTTAGTGTGAATAATAAAATCCCTTACGTGTTATAATAATAAATTAAAATACAAAATTTAAAACAAAGTTATTTCAAAAATGGGACGTGATAGAAAAAATTGGTTTGCATATTTGAAATCAGCATGTTCAAATTTACTTAGATGGATTATTGTATGCCAAGATATCTGCAAAAAGTTTTTTTTTGTTGTTCAGTGTTATCCAATATTTTCAACAACTGCAAAGTCGTAGATCTACCCTTCATAAAACCATATTGATATGAACTAAACAAACTATTATCGTTAAAATGCAGCAACAGTGCTTCTTTAACAAAATGTTCTAAGACTTTACATAACATACAACTTAGTGATACCGGCCGATAATTTTTAACACAAAAAGGCGATCCTTTTTTAAAAATTGGAACGACATAACTTAATTTCCAATCACTTGGTAAAAACCCAAAATTTAATGAAATTTTAAATAAAAAATTTAGATATTCACACACTGAACCGGCACATTCTACAAGTACACGTGAAAATAATCCATCAGGGCCTGCAGATTTAAATTTATTCAATGAAACTAATTTATTGTAAACTGAATGGCTTGAAATTTGTAATTCCATCATTTCTTTAATACCATATTTATTTATTACAACATCATACTGAACACCATCCCCATTGCTATAAACGCTAGCAATAAATGAAGCCAGAGCGTTAACCTTATCAACATTATCAACCAAAGTAGTTTCATTACCTTCATCATCTATACCGACCAAACAGTCAAGATTGCCCCTATTATTACCTAGTTTACGTACGTGATTCCAAAATATTTTAGGATTTGATTTGATTTTATTCGACAACAATATCACGTTGTCTATTATTAATTTTAGTATTTTGCTTTTGATGGAATTCCTCTAAGTTTTATATTTTATAAAAAAATTGTTGTCCTTTGTTTTTAAATATCTTCTCCACACTCTATTCCTCTCCTTAATATTATCCAACAAATCAATTGGGAATGTGCTATTTGTACCAAGACTCCTATTAACACCAACCGGAATATACAGCCTCATCGAACTTACAATAACATCCACAAAATGTTTCCACTCGCAATCAACAAAATCCTGGTCAATCATATTGCAACACAAAAAACTATCATAACTATAGGCAGCACCATTCAACTGAGACGTTGTTACTACAAGTAACATCGGAATTATTTAAGGCTTCAGATGCTGGACAGATTTCTATACTAGCTCTCCTTGATATGAGTGCTGCCTTCGATTGCGTTGAGCATGATACACTTCTTCGTCGTCTTTCTATTTTGGTATTAGTGGTTCAGCGTTAGATTGGTTAAGATCAAATCTTTTCAATCGGTCTCAACAGGTTTGTTTTAATAATGTCCTCTCTGATAGTGAGGTTCTACAATTTGAAGTACCACAGGGTTCTGTGCTGGGCTCACTGTTGTGTATGCTTTACACGGTTGATGTACTAAATGTGGTGAATGAATTTGGTTTCAGGGAATTCGCATATGCCGATGACATTCAGTTGGTTGCCAGCACTCCACCTAGTTTTGTTGTTGGTTTAAAAGAAAGACTTGTTAAATGTCTTTCTAAGATTGATGTTTGGATGGACCAAAATGGCATTCGAATAAATAAGTCCAAAACAAACTTACTTCCCGTTCGTACGTGGCAAAGACTGTCACAGACTGACTTAAATTCAGTTGAAATTGATGACACTGTGATTGATTTTTGCAGGAATTCAACTATCTTTAGATTTACTATCGACAGCAGTTTGAATATGTGTGATCACGTGAAAAAAGTGTCTGCCATGTGTATGTTTCAGTTTCGTCGTCTTAGACTAATTAAAAAGTGTTTAACTATAAAAAATTTATGCGCTCTTATGCAGGCTTTCATTCATTCACGTTTGACTACTCTAATAGTCTTTTGTATGGTGTTTCTAAAAAGGAAATAGCCATGCTGCAATCAGTTCAAAATAGGTCCGCCAACACTGTTACCGACAGTAGCTGTTGTGACCATATTACGCCAGTTTTAATCAGCCTCCACTAGCTACCTATTCATAAGAGAATTATTTTTAAAATTGCTGATATGGTTTATAAATGTCTGAATAATTTGGCACCCAAATATTTGGCCGATAGATGTTAGCAAACAAATGAGATTTTGAGTGACTATGATTTGAGATCGAGTAGGGCTAATACATTGGTCACGACTGTGACCAAGCTTAAGATTGGTTCGCGTAATTTCTCTGTAAGTGGTCCATCTGTTTGGAATGCTCTTCCTTGTTGCTTGCGTCAAACTGGATTATCACTGGGTCAGTTCAAGAGGGAACTTAAAACACACTTGTTTCGAATCTGAATTTTAAAAACTTGCTTCTTTTATAAAGCAGTAAAGCGCCTATGAGAACACTGTAAGTGTTATAATCGGCGCTTTATAAGTTTCCAAATAATATATATATATATATATATATACATATATATACATATATATATATATATCTATAATTATGCACATATACATATATTTCAAGAGATTGCATTCATCAGATTAGAATATTGAATCGAATTCGTGGATCATTGAACGTCTCTACGCTGGTTCATGCATTTGTTCACTCGAGAGTTGATTACTGCAACAGTTTTTATTATGGATTGCCGGACAAGTTCATCCGTGTACTGCAGTCTTTGCAAAATCGTGCGCTAGGGTTGTGGTTGGCGGTCGATGGGATGATCATGTGACACCTATACTTAAAGAATTGCACTGGCTAACTGTTACTAAGAGAATAATTTACAAAATTTTTATTTTGATGTATAAGGTACTCAGAGGTAGTGCTCTAAAGTATCTGCAGAATAAGATCAACAGTGATTTGCCACGTCCGTGCTCAGTTTTAAACCCTCTTCTATTTGTGTGGTAAAACTCAGGCATAAGACGAAAAAAACGTTTATCTTCATGATCGAATTGATGTTAGAAAATTCGTACATTTAAAAAAGTGATTAGGTGGTCACAGATTGTAATTGAATGGAGATTAAAAGCAAGTATTGTTTAGAACATTTATAAGCAATAGAAATTTGTACCATAAATTTTAAAACGTTAAGATATGTTTGAAGGTGTAGTCCATATGTACTAGTTTCAAAAAGAACGATTTAAAAGATAATTAAATAAAATTTAATTTAATTGAGTAACGACATCTCCTTTGATTAAGTAAACGTCCACTGTTTGTCAAATTCGTATTATAGCAACGCGATGAGCCTAGCCAGTCGGTTATTATTATTATCACGTTTAACAAAGGCGAAGACAAAACTAAGACAATTTTAAAACAATAAATTAAATAAATGTCTAAAAATGTGTCCAAAAAACCCCAATTTTCTTTCTCTGACTATGTCACATACACTTTTTTGTCATCCAAGTTGATTTCTGATGGTTTCGTTTTTTTCTTTCTGCCTCCAACTAATTCTCACAAATTTCGGTAACACTTCATCTCAAATGTTTCCAGTCTGTCTTTGTCTTTTTTCTTTATTGTTCATGTCTCACATGCATAAAGCAAGCTCGGAAAAACGCAAGATTCTATCATTCTCAACTTTGTTTTTATAGATATATTTCCACTTTTCCGTATTTACTTCAATAATGCAAACATTACTTCTGTCAATTTCTTTTGTGCAGTTGTTGTCACAGGTTATGAAACTGCCAAGATACACAAACTCGTCTACTTGTTCGAGTTTTTCTGATTCTATCTAAAATTCCGCATTGTTTCTGCCTTTCCTCGTAATCATCAACTTCGTTTTGTCTTTGTTGAGATGCAACCAGTGATATTTTCTACCAGCATGTATTAGTTCAATTAACTTCTGTAGACCTTTTTCACTGAAAGCAAGAAGATCTATATAGCCTACAAACTTGAGATCTTTGACAGTTTTCCTTCCTATATCAATTCCACCCAATTTTGAATTTGTGGTATATATATATATATATATATATATATATATATATATATTAGGGTAGTCCCCAAAATTAAAAAGTTTTTAATTTTTTGTCTTACCCCTTAATTTTGTTACCACCCATTAGGTAATACTTGGTGTAAAATCTTAGGTCAATTGGTCAATATTTAGAGGTCGCCCAAGGGCTCTGAAGTTTTACCTTATGGGCCTAATAATTAATCCAAATTGCTAATACAACGTCTTTGTTTTTTATTAACAGATCTTTGTCTGAAAAAGTAAACAACATGGCTGAGTCAACAAGAAAGAAGCAGGATATTTATCTTCTAGGCCAGCCTCTAAAAACTGCCATTCTGGGTAACAAGTTACCAGCAAAAGGTGAAGTGATGCGTCGCTTTCTGTACATTCATTTGTTAGAGAAAATGACAGTTCGCGATAGTGAGACTGCTGTTATAAGAGAGGTATTTCCAATATGGCAACGGGCCAGAATTTCTACAACTCAAGAATACAACGCCATTAAGAAGCTGGATGATATGTTTAAACTGTGGCAAGGATTAAAGATACATTCTAAGAGAAATCAGATGCTCAAAGACGTCAAGAACAAGCATTCGTTCATTCACGAAAAGATCTATTTGATATAGCACATGCTAATGCTATTGAACTGATTCAGATACAAGAAGACAGAAAATTTTTGCTGGCACAAAGGGAACCGGGACGGCGTGGTTATATGAGTGGTATAGATAAGAATCTGGCGCTGAAAGAGGCACGCTCGTATGAAAGGAAAAGAAGACAGGAGAACTACAAATTAAAGTCAGTCCAGGCGCAGGAAGAGATCACTGCCGGTGCATGTTCAGCTGAAATAAAGCACAGTTCCAGTGATTCATTGTCAGAAAGTGAATTATAAAAAGACAGCATTGCCAAACGTGTGCAGGTAAAACGAAGTAGGAAAAGCTTCTCGATGTCCCGTCCACATTGTGCAGTTAGCAGGAAAACTGCTGCAGCACTTGATCGAACGAAGACTTCTGATAGAAAGGCGACGTACATCATCAGTGGAGTTGCCAAACACCTTGGCTTAAATGCTGGAAATCTTGCCATCAATAGATCCTCAATTCGACGAGCAAGGCATAAGCATCGTCAAGAACTTGCGTTGGGAATTCGAAGGAATTTTTCTCCAGACGTTCTTTTGGCTGTCCATTGGGATGGGAAGCTCTTACTTGATTTGACCGTTAATCAGAAAGTTGATCGTCTTCCATTGTTGTTGCAGGAGCGGGAGTTGAAAAGCTCTTATCAGTTCCAAAACTAAAATCTAGTACAGGGGAGAGACAGGCTACAGCAGTGCACGAATGCCTCTTAGAATGGAACCTAGAGGAGTCTGTTAAGGCATTAGTGTTCGACACTACAGCGAGTAATAATGGAAAGAAAAATGGAGCATGCACCCTGCTGCAACAAAAATTAGGACGTAACGTGCTTCACATAGCTTGCCGTCACCACATATCTGAAATAATACTTGAGCATGCGTTTTCTGCATGCATGTCGTCTAATACGTCAGGTCCAGAAATAGCACTCTTCTTGCGCTTTCGAAATGAGTTCAACAGCATTAACCAAGCTGGTTACCATACAATTATGAATGATGAAAGCATGAACAGCAACGTTGAACAACACAAAGAAGGTATCGTTAGCTTTTGCCTAACGCAACTTGAACAATTTCAGCCAAGATGCGATTACAGGGAACTACTGAAGCTTTCACTTATTTTGCTGGGAGAGACACCGCCAAGGGGAGTCAGAGTTCTGCAACCTGGAGCTCTGCATAGGGCACGCTGGATGGCGAGACTAATATACGTTTTTAAATTGTACATGTATCGTCATCAGTTTCTGCTGACAAGAGTTGAAGAAAAAGGAATCTGTCGCTTCATCGTTTTTGGCATCTCTGTGTATCTTAGATCAAGGTTCACGGCTCCAGATCTTCTTAGTGCTGCTAGACATGATCTCCTGCTGGTAAAGAGAATCCAACAATTCAGAGATGTAGACTGTGAAGTTTCTGTTGCCACTGCAAACGCACTTTCTAGACATCTATGGTATGTTAGCGAGGAACTTGTTGGAGCTGTGTTTTTCGATGATCAGATTTCTCATGAGGAGAAAGTGTTGATGGTTGATGCACTGTCAGTGGAATCAAAAACAACCAACGACTTCACCAAAAGATTGCAGATGAATATTAATGACATATCTGATGAAATGTCTGTCAAAGACTTTGTGTCTTCGAACACCATGTAATTCTTTGCAATCCTCGGACTGCCTCACTCATTTCGAAACAAGAGACTCTCCGAATGGAGAGAAGATGAACAGTACAAGAAAGCTTTTGAAGTTGTAAGCGGTATAAAGCCAGTCAATGATTTTGCAGAGAGATGAGTTGCTTTGATGCAGGATTTTAACAGAGCAATAGTATCGTCTGAAGAACAAAAGCAGTATTTTCTGCAAGTTGTTGAGTACCATTGTACCCAGTATCCAAACCCAAAGAAAAAAACATTAGTGGGAGGAAATACATCTCCTTAACAACTAAATGGTTTAACAGTGACAATGGGTACTGGACATAATAATTTTATCAGGTAGTTTGTAGCAGTTTTGTCATGTTTTGCAACAAAATGCTAATACGTATAATTAGGTGGTAGCACAGGACACTTTGACTCGCTTAGGCAACCTCTAAATTTTGTCCATGGTCAATAAAATTTTATCATATTACTTGTTATATATGAGAAAAACAAATAAAATGGTAAGACCTGAAAAATTACGCGTTTTATTTCTTCCAATGTAATTGGGGACCACCCTAATATATATATATATATATATATATATATATATATATATATATATAGAAAAAGAGAGAGAGCAAGAAAAAAAGAGAGAGAGAGCAAGAGAGAGAGACTTCCGGAAATTTCCGCAATTCCCGTTCCCATGCTCACTTCCAACATACACACGTTAGGTAGCTGGTTTGAATTCACTTCTTTATAATAAACCAGAAAACTACAAACTAGGTTACTAATTATTTACAATATAAATGAACATATATTTTGGAACATTAATTGTTATTTCAATGACTTGCTGACGCTTCAAGCTACATCTAATTGCATGCAAATGGCTGGTCTCAGTAAAGATGGACGCATTCCCATATACATGGAATAACTGAAATAATTGATCTCGTTTATAACTTTGCCGATCAATGATATCTACAAACAAATCCACACAAGCTCAATATGACCCAAACCGAATTCGAATGTATTAAATCTCTTTTTCCAATTCACTTCATGCCATCTCATTTTAACATTAATGTTCATATGCAATAACTACTATTCTCTGCTCACTCATAGCTCTGATTCCTTGAAGACTTCTAAAAAAATGAAAACGGAATGATGTTGCTGAGATGTGGTTTTTAAAAAAAGTTATGAAAATCAGTTAGACCTTTCAAACTTCCAATGATGATGTATTGAAACATTCTGGTTATAAAATGAAGAAATTACTACAAATAAATCCGACGGGGCATTAGAAGTTTTGCGTTTGCCTTATACGGAGGGAAAAAATGGAAGATCTAACAACTACTGGAAAGATTGAAGAGAGAAGAGATCGCGGTCAACCACAAATAACATTCGTGAAGTCTTTGCGTCACTTTCAATCAATCAATCACTCAATCAATTAGCTTATAAAGCGCTATTTCCGCGATGTTCAACAGCGCTCCTCAATGAATTTTGAAAACAGATGGGTCTTGAGATCCGCTCTGAATTTTGCAAGTGATGGAGAAGTAGTCAAAGAAGAAGGTAGAGAGTTTCAGAGAAAAGGACCAGAAAAAGCAAAAGCAGATTTGGCAAAAGAGTGTTTAACACGAGTTAAGAAAAAGCAAGAAGAAGAAGGCGATCGTAAACCGGGGCGTTTAGGTTCAATTAATATATCTGATAAATACTTAGGAAATAATTTAGATTGAGACTTATACATGAATGTGCAAATTTTAAAAATTATTCTATATTTTATAGGTAGCCAGTGCAAGAGAACAAGATATGGAGATATATGAGAAAAGAAAGGGGCACGAGCAACTTTGTTGAATATCACCACATTCCAACTACTACAAAGTATTAAAGATCGGGTTTTGTGGAGGTCAATGGTCGCCAATGTTCTGGAGGGATAAGGGGCAAAAAAAAAGAAAAAGATTATAAAAATTAAAATATGTCTTAACTTTAACTATATATACGTTTTACAATATAATACACTGTTGAGTTTTTACGACTTATTAATATAACTTTGGAAGATATTTAACGTTAATTGGAATTATGGATATATATATAATATTTATTAATATATATAATATAATAATATATAATGTATATATTGTATCCATGGTTGGAATGTATGACAAAACAAAAAATAAACTAATGCATTATAATAAAAAAATTTATTACAAAGAAAAATTTTAGCCTGAGAAACCTCACCAACTTAGTTGTCGTTCGTGATTCGTTGCCAGCGTAACTTCTGTTTGTGTTCGTGTGTATTCACGTTCGCTTTTAGAACTCTTTCTAAGGAAGATTATTAATTAGCTAATATTTAATTAATTAATTAATTAGTTATTATTATAAAAGCAGAATTGGGTATTAGACCGGACAACAAATATTTCTATTCAAATTCATATTATTTTTGAGCTGATTAACTCTCATTTCAATTTTTTAATTGATAACGAATAGGGATTATGTCGTGATTAGTAGCTTTGGAGTGATTAGACATATTAACCATTTATTAAAGTATTAAACATTAAAGGGTAAAGATTAAATAACATTATAAATAATATAATTAAAATTATTTAATGATCAAAATGTCTCTTGTTATCGAAAATCAGAACACTGAAGCTTTTTATAATAATGCAGCTGGTGGCAACAATATGCAGTCCAGTTTCACATCACCACAGCAGTCTGTTATAAATTCTCAAGAACTCTCCACGACTCATGGGAATTACGATCCTGTTAGCATTAATAATGTTAATGATCAATTAGGAAATCAATTAATTGTACCCGCTCCGATGTCGACAAATATCATCATGTCTTCATCTGCTGGTTCAAATCAAGTTGCTGTTAGTTATGATGGTCGCAGAATGAGGAGTAAAACTAACATCAGAAAAACTGTGGACTATAATCCTTCAATTGTTAATTGGCTACATGTATGTTGATTGCTAATTTCTTGTTTCATGATTTTAAATTTAAACAATTTTCTTGGCAGAGAAAAACTAAATTAATTGAAAATTATGATGTTGAAGTATTTTTAGTTTAAATAACACAAAGTTGATGTTCCTAACGCATTATTATTAACAGTCATGATGCAGTTTTGTATTTATGTATATGACATTCATATTTGACAGGATTACTAATCATCATTTTTTTGTAGGGTCGAATATTTCAAAATGACCATCGAGACCGACCTTGTATCCAGCCTGACCAAATGTACAACTACCTCATGCTGCCTCCCCCAGCGTTCCTCGACAACCCGATCAATTGCCTCTGCACCAGGTCCATCAGGATGGCCATGAACAAAGTCAAATGTCCAATATTCACTGTCAAGGTTGCAGAGATTTTTTTTCTAGTTATTAAGGGATTAACATTAAGGAAATGTTTAACTTCAAAGGAAGTTTATGCTCAAGAAGATTATGCTGCTGAGTAGTTTTGCAGTAAGATGAATGAAAACAGAAATGTTTTAGTTTATTTGAAATCCTATTGCAAGCATAACATTATTAACAAAACTTGAATTTGTATTGAAAAAGCAGATTAAATAGAAGAAAAATAACAATGAATATACAACCTACTATAATCATTAAATCAAATAAATTGAAATAACCTCTATTGGCTTGTTACGAAAAATTGATAAATGCACTAAACAAAATAAAATAATGAAATAAAACACATAAAAGAATTCACTTATATTAAATAAATATAAATTGAATGAACTTCTAACCAGTGGACGCCAGAGGGACGTCGATTGGTGACGGGTGCGTCGAGTGGTGAGTTCACGTTGTGGCATGGATTGACATTTAGCTTCGAAACTATACTTCAGGTTTTTCTTTCATTAACTATTAATAAACTCATTCTATAAAGTTTAACAAAATTTTCAGCAAGTTGTTGCTTTTAAAAATTGCAATTGTTTTCATTAACAACAATGCTAAGTAATAAAATTTGAAAGAAGTGTGTTTCATTTCAAATTGATTACTAGTATTAAATTAATGTTATGCAGGCCCATGAGTGTCCTGTTCGTTCAATGGTGTGGAGTCGCAACGACCAGTGGATGATCACAGCTGACCATGGTGGCTTCATCAAGTACTGGCAGAGTAACATGAAGTACGTCAAGATGTACCAGATCCACAAAGAGGCCGTTAGAGGGCTGAGGTGCGCTCTCTTCCTTTGTTTGCTTTTAATTTTGTATTTACACTTATACTGTACACACGCTAGTTTTATTGAATTTTATTCAATATGTTGCAGTTTTTTATACGTTTAATTTACAAGTGTAAGCCATCATCTTTCTGCCAGGATTTTAAATTCTCACTTTTCTTCTTTTGAATTGAGTTGCTATCATTAAAAACTGTTAACCATTAGGAGTTGAATTTTTTCTACTGGCTCATTTGGTACCTACTCAATGTAATTCTTTTGAAATATTAATTTTTATATTTTTTTAGTTTTTGTCCATCTGACCAGAAGTACGCCTCGTGCTCCGATGATGCCACCGTCAGAATTTGGGACTTCCTGAGAGGTGAAGAAGAAAGAATACTGAGAGGTTGTCAACATTCCTTTATGCATTACTTCAGAAATTTTGATTATTTTAATTTCTTCATAAAGTTAACTATTATTATAATTATTTTAATTTCTTCATAAAGTTAACTATTTTTTTTGTTATGCTCTCCGGCTAATATACTTTACATGATAGGTAGCCTTAGTTTTGGTAAGTTTATTTAAAATTGTTTCCTGTTTTTTTCAATTTTTATCAACATTGGCAGTAGGTAAGTTAGTTATATCTGCGGTGAATATAGCTGTGTTTATTTTTTACTTCATCGGTGGTAAATGAGTTTTAATAAGGCATTTTGGCATATCTTTTTTGCTAAAACTTGTTGACGTTCAAAATAGTTTGCTTAATAAATGACAAATTGTAAACCAGTAGTCTCCAACCTATTTTTGCTTTCAGCCTCCTTTTGTATAATTTTTCTAAAAAAATCCCCCAGCGCCCGACTAACAAACTCAGGTATAGAAACTTGAGACGAAGGTAAATTTAAGAAATATTTCTTTAAAAGCATAGTTTATATATATATATATATATATATATATATATATATATATATATATATAAATTGAAAGGGGACCATATTTTATACAGTATTGTATGAATTTTACAGAATTGTTGGCATTAATCAATTTAAAGTTTGTCTTTTCAATTTCCTTAATAGAATTTTCTGGAAATTGTTCAATTTGTTTAAAATAGAATTATCTAAGTTCCTCAGGAAAATTTAATGAAACTGTTGTTATCCAAATTCATCATGCAGATAGGCCTTATTTTGATTTTTTATAAATCATCTTCAGTGCAAGTCTATATAGTTTCTTTAAACAAAGCAAAGTTCTTTAGCAAAGTTTATTAGCTGGTATCATATTCTTCATCTTTTTAGTTGTCATTCCTTTGTTCTTCATTGTTATTGAAGTTAGTATTAAGGCGTCGAGTTGGTAATGATTCAATCATTCCTTATTGGATGTTTATTTGGGGTTTATTCATATCTATTAGGACAGCTTCTGCAGTTTTTAGATGTATTGTGTTGGTGTTTTGTGTTGTTGTCAAGAATTTGGTGGGTTATTGGAGTTGCACGTGTTGATTGCAGGTGAGATTTGATGGCTCCTTTTTGTGTATGCATTGTAAGACGTCTTGATAGTGAAGTGGTCGTAACGTCAATATACGAATGTTGTTGGCGCGCACAGTCATTAGGAGGGCATTTAAATTTATATATTACATTATTACAATTCAAAGTAGAAACGTCTTTAGGAGTGCAGTTGTTTTTTAAGACCAATATACATTCAACAAAGACTATAGCAAGATATTTAAGAATAACAATGACAACGACATAGTTCTATATCACAGAAATCATATGTCAACGGCACATAAAATAGACGAAGTCGTCCTCAAACAAATCATAAAAAGAAATGCTTTATTAATCTGTGATACTAATAAAATAAAACTCAAGACATGCCACAAGAATTGTAAGACATAGCAATTGGTCTTAAAGAACAACTGCACTCTTAAAGACGATTCTACTTTGAAGCATAATCATATAATATATGAATTTAAATGCCCTATTGACGACTGTGCGTGTCAACAACATTCGTATATTAATGTTACGACCACTTCACTATCAAGACGTCTCACAATGTATACATGAAAAGAAGCCATCAAATCTCACTTGCAATCAACACATGCAACTCCAATAACCCGCCAAATTCTTGACAACATCACAAAACACCAAAACAAAAATCGAAGTAAAGCCTGAATTCGGATAACAACAGCTTCATTAAATGTTCGAGTTGACTTTTGATAATTATATCTTCAACAAATTGAACAATTTCCAGAAAATTCTAGTAAGGAAAATTGAAAAGACATACTTTAAATTGATTATTGCCAACAATCCGGTGCAGTTAATACAGTGCGGTGCAGTTCATACGGTTGGGAGCGATTTTATAACCCAGCGTTGCAAACGTTTGTTACCAGGACACGGTGCAGATGTGAGGTGCATCGACTGGCACCCGTACATGGGCCTGCTGGCATCGGGCAGCAGGGACGCACAACAACCCGTCAAACTGTGGGACCCGCGAACTGGAGAGGCCCTTGTTACCATGTTAGTCCACCCGACGATTAATTAATTTTATATTCAAGTTTTTCTATTTTAAGCATTTGCTTACTTTATGTTTCAATCGTGCAACTGCCTACCAATTGAAGAATAAATGGTGGGTGTCTCACCGGTCAGAAAGTTATAAAAAGCTGCCTAGCTGATGAGAACTTTTAAGTGTAACTGAATAATGATCAGACATTAATAAGTAAGAAAGATCTGATCTTAAGAATTCAGTGTGAGAAAACTATGATTAAACTTTAGAAGAAGAAATGCCAAAGGATTAGTTTGAACTGGGCATAAAATTAATTAATAAGTTGAATTTATTTGCTAACAAAAAATGTGTTATAGAGAAACCAGAAGGATGTGTACAATTAGGCATAACAATGGAATAGCAAATGAATTGTAAAAAAGAAACGAAAATTTTATAAAGGCATAACTTTCACTTTCTATGTCTAAAGTTGTTTTTAAGATAAATGCTGGTACTATCAAGAATACTGTGTCAGAATAATGAAGGTTTGAGTGTTGCTTTTGAAGATACGCTGCTAATACTGGCCACGCTGAAACATGGAAGTGATGCTCACGATGTCCCCGCTGTGGTCCGCTTGCAACACAGCTTTGCCTCAGCAATGATTTCATGTTAAATGTGTCGGCATTTAAGGGCAAATCTAATAAAATGATTCATTGCAGCCATGCTCACAAGCACACTGTCATGGATCTGAAGTGGAACCGAAATGGAAACTGGCTGCTGACGGCAAGCAGAGACCACCTGCTCAAGTTGTTTGATGTTCGGAACATGAAGGAAGAGGTCCAACTATTCAGAGGCCACAAAAAGGAAGCGACAAGTAAGCTCACATCCCATTTTGTGTTATTTAAATATTTGTTATGTTTTTTTCACTGCAACTCCGTTGTTTTGCTTCTTATTTCAAGGGTTCTTATGATATGACTTATAAATGGAGTTGCTTATGTAATTTTCACCAATTAACTAATTAGGCAAATAAACTTTAGGATTAACACCTTCATAATAAATGAACTTGACACTTTATTTATAGCAATAGCCTGGCATCCGATTCATGAAAGTTTGTTTGCAAGTGGGGGTTCAGATGGGGCGATACTTTATTGGCTTGTTGAGTAAGTTCATCTGTTTTGTCATTTTTGCATTAAATCCAAACCAGAAAAATTTTATTATCAAGTTGTAATGTTGTTGTGATGTTCACTTTTCAAATGATTGGTTTGCCAGCATCGACAAGGAGGTGGGCAGCATAGAGAATGCCCACGAGACGATGGTGTGGAGCTTGGACTGGCACCCGCTCGGTCACATCCTGGCATCTGGCTCCAACGATCATACAACGTTTGTGTTTCTTCCTCTCCATGTCTTTGCATTTTTCTCCGTTTTAGTGATCTAACAACATCTGCGTATTTCGATCCTTCCTAATTTTTATCTCCTATACAATAATTTGTATGCACCAATTGTTGAATGTTTCAACCAAAAATATTTGATAAATAATGATGAATTGGCCGTGCAGAAAGTTTTGGACTCGCAACAGGCCTGGAGACTTGATGAGGGACAGGTACAACCTCAACACCCTGCCGTACGGAGTCGATGAAAATGACGGTCTGTCCCTCCTCTAGTTATTTGTATCATCTTTTGTGTTTGCAATCGGCAGCATGGTTCTTACATGCCTGACTCTTCTATATTTGCATTTGTTTTACGATGAATTATTAACAGTGATTTTTTTTCATATAACAGTCTGTGACTGCAGATTATTTTGTTTGGTTCCATGATTATGACATTTTATTCAGCATTAACAGTTTTATATTAGCATGATTTATTTATTGTATTGCAGTCAGCAAACACACTCAATCAATTTCACTTTTGATCTTTAAATTTTTTTGTTCTGTAAGAAGAAAGTAATAGATCATCATTATCCTTCTCCAAAGTTCTCTAATCATTATCATCATAATTTTCTAACAACATCTTCATCTCTGTCACCTGCCACAAGCATGAATGATTATTAATTGATTGATTGGTTGATTGATTGGTTGATTGATTGGTTGATTGATTGATTGACTGATTGATTGATTGATTGATTGATTGATTGATTGATTGATTGATTGATTGATTGATTGATTGATTGATTGATTGATTGATTGATTGATTGATTGATTGATTGATTGATTGATTGATTGATTGATATGAATTGTCAGATGTGGAGGCGCACCACGGGGGAGTGGCAGCTGTTCTCGATAATGATCTTGAAGGAAGAAACTCTGTCAATGGTCCGTTGTTTCCGTTAATTTGTTCGTTGTTCGTTGTTTCCGTGTTAGCTTCTGATACTTTTCAGCGTTGTTGGTTTCGTCGCGTACTTGCTACGTTCGTAATTTTGTTTGCCTTGTGGGCGCTTGTTGCTTTTGATGTGCAGTTTCAAAAATAATTTGGTAATTACGCTGGGTTAGTTGTGCTATCTTTCAAATGAACATGTAGTGCAGATGTACTTGTTGCTTACGATCCTAACTCACTGACACCATTCATCATCCACAGTTGCAGCAGCAACGACAGCAGCAGCAGCAGATAAAACATCGTGCAGCTCCTCGACACCTCTGATACCGGGCCTTGACCTCACCTCCTCTCAAGATGAACAGTATGAGCAGGATTCGCAGCAGCAGCAACACAACGATCCATCCCTTAACAACAGTTTCAATTACGCCAGCAACAGCAGCAGCACCAACAATGCCATGAATAGGAAGTTGAACAAAAAATTGCTCCTGAACAAGGCCGTCCCAAAAGAATTTGAGAAGGCATGGATGGAGGGCAAGCAGCCGGACTCCATTGTCCTCAAATCACAACAGCCGGGCCACTTTTTCAACAATCCATCGCTGGGTATTCATTATTTTCTCACGTTAATTGTATGATGCTGGTATTAAGTAACCATTGAATGATGTTGCATGCTGAGGTCGGCTGGGTGGAATTAAATTTATGATTAAGGAGGATAAATCTGGAGAGAATAACTTTCAAATAACTTATTGTTAATGAATTTCGTTTGTGGTGTTTGGTGACCTCCAATTTGTTATTAAAAATGTTTCTTCCTGATGAGAAGAAGATGATTCTGATGACTGTTGGTAATAAAGTAGAGCAACAGATTGAAAGATACTCGCATGCTATTTCAATGTTAACAGCTATCTTAAGCCAGTTTAATAACTCACACGTTTCAAGCAGTTTAAAATGTAATTCGGTTTTTAAGGAAAATTTATGATTGTTAAACTTCAGATGCTCTCGACGAAGAACTGTATGGAAACAGCGGCAACAACAACAACAGCAACAACAGATCTATTGGTGGTCACATGAACAAAAATGTCAACAACACGAACGCATACTCTTGCAGAGCCGCAATGAAACCAAGCATGAACGAATATTATGAAGATGAGTCCTATCAAGAAGATGACTCGTACGACAACCATGATTACAATCAACAACCTTCATTTCACAAATCCTTCAATGAACAGCTCCGCCCTCTAAGCAGCGGCTTCAACGTCAAACCCGATGACTTCAATCGTCTTCCAGCACCGCCACGTGACAGGCATTACATGTCTTCCACGTCTAACTGGTCTAAAGATGACCAGCCGTCATTCGGCTATCACCGAGGTGCCGCTCACTACTCAAGAGGATATTCTCTCAAAAGAAAGGGGGACGACCTAGATGCAAACAGATTCGTAGAGAAAAAAAATTACGATGGCGTGGGAGGCTACCAACAGGGGGACATGCGACCGGACAACTTCTACCAAGGTCGAGGCGAGAGAAACGAGAGGGGTCGAGGATTCAACAGAGCAGGGTTTGCCATGAATCGACCTAGGTGATATCCTTCATTCCCGCTTATTCTTACATTTTCTTTTGTTTCGTTTGTAAACTTGGATTTTTAGATAAACTGTTTGTCTATTTGAAGTCATCAAAGTGTTGGAGCGTGGTCATATTTTATGTAACTGGATTGTTTCAATGTTCGTATCTCGTCACTCTCTTGTCGTCGTTTTGTGATTTATGAACGCTAGAATTTCAACGCTAAAATGTATTTTGTATATACATAGGTTTATAAAGACCCGCTTGTTGTACATACGTGCATGCCTGGTTGAACACTTTCAAACGCTGAAATGTTGCGTGGCGTCGTAACATTTTTTTTATCAATCTGTGTTTAATTTATTATTGTATAATAAAAGAAATTAATGTAAGATAGATCTTTGTGTTAGACAAGATTAATAATAATAAGTCCAGGCAGTTTATCATTTGATTCAAAAGAACTTGTGCAACGTGTTTAAAAGATTTTCGAAAGTTATTCATTTTATATTCATATCACAAATGCATTAAAGAAAATATTATTGGAATAAATAAATTGAAAAATAAGATGATGCATTAATATGCGATTGTTTCGTTATGCTCATTTTGTTGGACTTCATTTTTTTATTTTTCTGGCATGTAATAAATTTGTAGGCTGCCTCCTGTCGAGAAGATGAATTTGTTTAATTAGATTTAATTTATTTCAAAGTATGCTCTGACCGGCAGACTGGGACAACGTGCAGAACATAAAAATATAAATTAATATAAATGGACAAATACGATTATATAAAAAAAATAATGAAAATTCAAAATGAGAACCCAAAATGCAAATAAAATTAAAGGTATAATACAGGGGTGGACAAACTTTATTGTGAGGGGCGCATAGAAAACTAGCCGACATTAAGAGGGCCGCATGTGTGCATTTATCGATTTATCAGGGGAAGATGAATTTGTTCGTCATGATCATTTATGGCTGACGACCTTTTTTTGGTCATGATGGTATCTTGCATGCTCACCTCTGGTATAATCTAAAGTGTGAATGGTGACAATGATTTGATAAAAACGGAAATAAATAAGACTCTATTTTACTGTTTTTAAGAGAGAGAGAGACGCACCAAACTTTATAGCCACACTGCAGATGGCAGTTGATGTCGAAAGTAAAAAAGTACCAAATAGTTGCCATTACTCAATTTAAAGTCTGTCTTTTCAATTTTCCTTACTAGAATTTTCAGGAAATTGTTCAATTTATTGAAAATAGATATATTACCTTATTTTATCGTGAAAATTAGATAAAACTGGTTACCCAGATGGCCTTATTTAGATTTTTCATCTTCAGTGCAGATGCAAATTTGGTTTATATAGTTTCTTTAAAGAAAGCAAAGTTAGTTATTCAGCAACGTGAGTTACTTAGTTGGTGTATTCTTCAAATTTGTTGTTGTCATTCCTTTGTTCTTCATTGTTATTGAAAGTTAGTATTAAGGAGTCGAGTTGGTAATAATACTATCATTTTTGTTGGATGTTTATTTGGTGTTTATTGATATCTACAAGGACAGCTTTGATTTTTATCAATATATATATATATATATATATGTATGTATATAATATTCTATAAATTCTACCGAATAATCATTATTCATTATAGAAAATTTATTGTAAAAATTATGGTCTATTACCAACATATGTATATTCTATATATTATTCTAATATTCTATAAATTCTACCGAATGTTTGGCGTTAATATGTTTGTAGTTCGTTTGAATGTTTGGCGTTAATATGTTTGTAGTACGAACATAAACGAGTATAAATTCTACCGAATGTTTGGCGTTAATATGTTTGTAGTTCGTTTGGTGTTTGGAGATTGACTTTGTCAAAGTGACCTTAGATGGAAATTAGGTGTCAGGTTTCTTTATTGGCTGGTCATCTTCTTTGGTCTCTTTTTCTTCATCGATAGCATCATATTCTTCTATCTTTATTGGCTGGTCATCTTCTTTGGTCTCCTTTTCTTCATCGATAGCATCATATTCTTCTTCTTTATTGGCTGGTCATCTTCTTTGGTCTCCATTTCTTCCCATTGCCTGTTGTTGAATAGTTATTATCGGATGTCTTTGTTCTATGAGTATTGTTCGGCTTGTCGTAAATTATGTATAATGGTTGTTATTGTAATGAAAGATTTCAACACTGTGGTCCAAGATTTGTCTAGTAATTTTAGTTTTGTGTTTCTCTTTCATGTGATTCTTTAAAGCGCCAGTTTGTACGCGCATAGTAAGTCTTCTCGATAACTTGGTCTTCGTCATACCAATATTATGGTGCCAAGACTAACCAATATTACATTTGAACAAATATATTAAATGGCTATGATCCATGATCGATTTTGGTTTAATATATAAAGACATTCTATAAATTCTACCGAATGTTTGGCGTTAATATGTTTGTAGTTCGTTTTTTCGATTTTTATCACTAAAGTTTTTTAGAGAACGTTTAGTTTATTAAAATTCAAAATAAACTTATTTTTCGAATTCATGCTGCAAATAAGGTCATATTTCGATTCCGAATGAATCATCATTAGTGCAAGTTGATTTATTTAGGGAAGTATTCACTTTGTGAAAATGATCTTAGATGGAAATTAGTTGGAAATTATGGTCTACTACCAACACATACACACACACACACACACACACACACATATATATATATATATATATATATATATATATATATATATATATTATATATATATATATTTATATTATATATATATATAAATAAAACAAAAAAACAGATAAATATTATATATATATATATATATATATATATATATATATATAATAAATATATTATATATATATACACATACTTACATATATATTATTTTTGACCAAGAATTTAGAATTTTTGACGTAGTTTATTAGTTTAGACTTTCTAAAAGTCAGTGGTTATCGTTGGAAAAAATTTAATTAAAAACCGAAAAGAGGTGATTCAAGTGATTCAGGCAAAAGTTATTTTTGTGTTGCTGCTAGCTGGCGGCTAATTATTAAAATTCCCCAACGTCCTGATACATACCACTCATTTCTCTTCAGTTGTGTACAGTCACGTATCAGTCTATACTTTTGCATGCCTGTATATATAAACAAAGTATAGACTGATACGTGTATATATATATATATATATATATATACGTATATATACACACACATATATATATATAATGGATACTTATGACAAAAGTTTCAAAACATCAAGCACAATCTTCCCATTTAAAGATATGCTTAAAGATGGGAAAGTATTTGTCCTACCATAAATTCAAGTCGATTGAAACGTTGACATTGCGACAGGATGTTGTTGCCGTTTGTTTTTCAAAATATGAAATTTTTATAGCAACTGAGGATGACATCATATTAGCGTACAAACTTGAAACTGAATCTCTGCTGGAGGGATGTTCAAAAAGATTAACGCTGGTTGGAGGCACTCAAGCAATTGAATGCGACGAAATGGGTTAGTTATTTGAAAATTTCATATTCCAGCAACATATTTTTTGTCGCTTTTTCTATTTTTCATTAATTTTAAACTATCCGAATATAATAAAAAAATATAATAATTTATAGCCATTCTGAATGAAAAGAGTTAGTGTTGATTTATTTCTTCCTACATTAATGAATTTGCATTCATCCAAATATTCAAAACACTTTTTCGCGGTGAAGCAACGAGAGCAACAAATTTTGATTCAAGTAACAACTTTAAGTCTTGGGTCTGAGTGACATTCGTTTTGACTATTTAATTCATGCCTACTGTTTAGCTAATTTGCTAGCCATAATGACCAGATTGTATAATAATAAATTGTGTCACTCTTAAGTTCTAATTTTCCAACGTACACTAATCCCCCCTGTTTAATTAATCATTTTGTAGATGATCACAAAAAAGCGAACATTTTTCAGAAAGATTTTAATTTTAGTATTCAATCATTTCAGTATTTTAAAATCAAAATGTGTCTATTAAAAGGTTAAAGGACTAAAGGTTTCTCTCTCTCTTTTGCGTTTGCTTCAGAGGTTTTAACGACAAACACACACAGCGTACATGAATACGCGTGCAAACCACTCATCATACACATTGCATATGATAGGCGGAGATCTCTTTGTATTCAAACCCAGTCATTGCAATAGCAAGACCAGGCGCCTTTAACCATTGAGCCATCACGCCGCCCATTAGTTAATGTTGTCATTAAAAAATGTGATGCCGTTTTTGTTTCAAAGGAATTATGCTGGCTTCCATGGAATATGAAAAAGATAAGGAAGGAAAAAACATTGTCAGAGTTTATTCAAATTTGGAAAATATTTCATCTTCGACGTTTGTTGTGTTTGCTGGTTACTCCAGAAGACTGAAACATAGTGATGCAGGTGACATTAACAACAAATATAAAGTGTTATCAATTGAGATCCCTTTAAAATCATCTGCATCATGTTTGCATCTAAATTCTTCTACTAAAAATATATACATTGGGGTAGATAAATTTGTTTTGATATACACTCCCCTGTTTAATGAGGAGCACGGGGAAAAACTTGTGGATGTCCTACTTTTACTGCAGATTGAATTTTCTTTTTCAATTAAAGATTTAATTTCGTGTGAAGAGTATTTTGCGGTTTTCACTAAAGATGAGTGTCAGATAGTTTGCTTGAACATTAACAAAAAAGACATTCAACATGATCCTCGTCATTCAAGAGGTAGCGGGAAAAGTCATTCGAAAGATTTGTTAGTCAGCAGCCTTTTTTCCGAATCGACAGCGCACAATTCATTAAAAGAAAGTCCAGCTTTACATATCAACAAACCAAATGCGATTTCACTTTCACCACAGGTTAGAAAGCCGCACACCATTAAAACAACGTTTTCAAGCGATGGAAAATTTCATTTAATTCCAACTCAAAATTCTTCCGACGATGAATTGAATCGTTGCAGGAGATCAAGGACTATAACGAGGCAGATGGCTTGCAACTATAAAGAGTTTGCTTTCAAAAACGATCTCACAAGTAAAAATTGCGACAAGAATGATTCCTCTGAAGTCACCATCACTGAAACCGACTGCGGCGGACTGCTGATGTTTGGGAAAATTGACAAGTCGAATTCTGTTTGCCCTCGAGTTGACGTCATTTTTGAATGTAAGTTTATTAACGTTTAGGTTCTCAGAATTTTTTATTTGCCTTCTAGTTAACAATATAGGCAATATTTCAACTCTACAATAGCGCCATTAAGAAAGAGCTTCCACAAAGAACTGTCGTGCATGAACAACGGAATGATGACCTTGGTGTACCATAGACTTGATTTCAACTCAGCTTACAATTTCATCAAACCTTTATTCATGCCTTTTTACTCGAACAGTAAGTCATTTCAACAAATATATTAAAACATTTTCTAACTGATGTTGATGAAACGATTCTCTTCTTATTTTTTTTAAATTGGAAAAAAATTCAACTTGAAGTTGAAATAATAACAAAAATATATATATTATATATTATTTGGTTTGCTTACATTAGGTAGAGCAAATAATGCAACATCTATGTTTTTTATTAATTCTATTTTATAGATACAAATTGTAATATACTCCAGAAATGTGTCGTTATAAATCAACCAACCAATCAATTTATCAATAGAAAAATAAAGAATACATATAAATAAAGAATCATTATCATACTTTGGCAGATCTAGAGGAGGGGCTTGAGGGCATTGGCCCCCCGTTGTGAGTAGTTTTTTAATAAAAGCCAATAAAAAACCGTTTTATGCGTAAAACCGACCAAAAATTGAACGTGATAAGCAAAAAAGTCGTCAGCCATAGAACCACAAATGCTGGTAACCCCCGTTAAAAAGTTGCCCTTCTGGAAAATTTAAACTTTTCAAGTTTTTGGCCCTCCGTTAGAGTTGTCTAGATCCGTCACTGTTATCATATATCAAAATCTTCATCAAATTTTCACTTCAATAATAATAATTCTTGGTGCGAGTTAATTTATTTTATTTTTACACGACGATCGTTCAGTTTCAGAATGATTGAGAAATGAACAAAACAATTTGTTAAAATTTTTTATAATCTTTTCTTTATCATCTGGGTAACCTGATTTAGTTTCTCTTGTTTTTTAGACATTCGGGGTCACTTTAAAACAGGACTCCTGGTTACTGATATGCAGGTGCATCTTTTATTTAAGCGTTTGCTTATTTGGAAAATTAAATGACGAAAATTAATTATTCAACTTTCATCTCTTTTTTGTCGTTTCTTGTTACTTTTTTTGTCATTTCTTTAATTTCAATGCAATTAAACACGTTACATTTTAAAATATAGAAAGGAAGGATATAAGGCAAATCAGATTTTATAACGAGGCAGATCATTTTATTTTTTTAAATGAAACTTTCGTTGAATAGTTTTCATAAAATCATTATCGTACAGATGGCGAGAACTGTCTCAATAGTTTGAAGCTATCATATACTTCATGTAAAAGAAGGAAATTAGTCTGGGTGTCACTTTTCATTTCAACTTCTTTCCAAGGATCCTTATTCACCATATCGGGAGGACGAGCGAAGCATGTAAGCACATTTCAACACGCCAGTCTTGTCTCCCAAGTTAGTCGACAACAACAAAATCAACCATAGTCCACCGCTGTTTCCTAGCCTGTTTGAATGTCGGCCTACATAAAATTAAAACAAACTCAATATCCTTACGGCCTCCCCACCTATCCTACTTTTTTTAAAATCTGACTTCTACCGACGCAATAACGAACACAAATTAAGTAGTTTCTTTAGGTTAGTATTTTAGGACTGCATAAAATTGCACACTGTTCTTATTTATACGTTTTTTAAACTATTACAACCACTTTGTAGCAACAAACACATACACAGCGCATTGAAACCCGCGTGAATCCACGCACCACACACATTGCACATTGCACTGATCACTTGGCAGTCGAACTAGAGGCGCACCGAATAATTTTTAAGTTATTGAAACTATTACAATAACTTTTTAATAATTTTTAAAAACTTATTTATAAGCAATGTTCTTACTCGAAAAAAATTGATAACTTGTATGACTGTGTCAGATGAAGCATGCGACGAGCAACAGTTACCTGTGCAGAACTAGCTTTAAAACTAGGGCGGCTGCCCAGATTCAACATACTTGGTGCAGCCTCTATACAGCCAGACAGAATCTAACCATGCTAACCAACTAAACTTTATTAATTTAAAAAACTATTTTCAAAGTGGACGATTTGAATGGAAACCATTTTACTCGCATGCGATCTTTGTTGATTAAATAATTTTTTTAAAGTTTTTTTTATTAAAAAAATCATTTTGTTGTTATTAATAAAAAAACATTAATATAAATGACAAAAGTTTGCCTCCCCTAAAACCCCTTTTAGCTTCACAGGTTGGGAAACCCGCTGTACTAATCGATGTTTCTGATGCATTATAACTTTGCGCTGCACGGCACATTTTTCAAAAGTAATTCATATGACATATAATTTTGTATAATATGTTATTGAATTTAATTAATTCAAGAATAACAAATTAAAACCCACCAACTTTCATTCATGCTAACCCAACATGCCTTCATTGCAATGTATGCCTAATTCTCAAGCTATGTAATTTTTTTCATCTACATCATTGGATTGTGATTTAAAAAAATGTTAAAATGTTTCAACTTAATCTGAAACTGAACGTAGATAGCGTCCGATAGGAACTACCTGTACGCCTCAAGTGTGCGAACGCTGGAAGTTTACGCCTGGCCACACATTGACGACGTTGTGCCCATTCGGAAGAATCAATTTGACGATGCATTGGTTAACCATTGTCGTTGTCATTACTATTAATTTCCTCGCAATTTTCAGAGCTATCAACAACAAACGCATATAAAAAGCATGAAAAAATGCATAAATCCACGCATGAATTCACGCATCACACATTGCGGAAATTTTTTTACACTCCTGAAAGAGGTGCTTCACCGGATGTTCGGCCAAAATATGACACTCGATTTCGGCCATTTTTAAGGGTCGAATAGCCGAATGTTGCTATTTTCTTTTAAACCAACACTTTTTGGAATTCTAATAATAATATAAAAATAATAATTGGAATAACAATAATAATTGGTTATTATTAGCGGAAATTTATTTTGGCCGTCATAGCTGTTTTGTCTGAATTTGATCAAGAGATTGAATTATATTTAAGTTGTTGTATACAAATGAATTGCTTACTGTTTTCTTTCAATAGCTTATTTATATACTAAACAAATTTAAAAATTTTCAAAATAGTTGATTTTTTTGTATTTGCCTTTCGTTTTCGGCTGAGTAATGAATCAACAATTTAACCTTCGGCCAAAATTTTATTCGGTGCATCTCTAATTCGAACTCATTCACTGCAACAGCACGATCTGTCGCCTTAACCATTACACCGACTCACCACCCAACAATTAATTAATTAATTGTTAATTAATTAATTATTTAACTAATTAACAACTTTTGATATAATTTGTCACTGATTAAATTTTAAATAATTTAATATTGAAGAATTTAATTTTGCAAAGTCTATTTTCATGGAATGAAAAAGTTTATTAATTAACATTGATCAGTACAAAAAACATGGTTACAGCTTTCAACTCGATCTGCAAAACAAACCATGTTAGTTGGCATTGAGAAGTTTGAATGGTGTGGGTTGTTGAACTCCTGGACAGTGATGCACAACACAGAAACCATCCTCTACTGCCTGCACTTGTAGGCGCTCCATTTTCTCATTTTCATCCTTCAATTAGCTAATAAATTACCACCAATCACATGCAAAAGTTTAATCGCGAATAATTTTTTCCAATTGAGTGAAACTTGTATTAGTTTTTAAAAGTTAGGTTCCTCCTAGCTTTCTATGTATGTTGAATTTTCATCTCATAAACAGACCTATTGAAAAAATGTTTCAACATAATTTTGTTCTATGTTGATTCACGAAAATTAATTTATTAATTAATTAAACAGCTATTCATTGCAGATAATATCTCGCTGAAATTTAAGTTCTAATTAATGTCGTTTTAATTTGTTGTCATTAAGAATTTTACTTAAAAAAATATTAGAATGCTATTACGAAAACGTTGATTTTAATTCATAACTGAGTTTCAACTTATATAACTAAAATATATTTCCATAACAGTTCAACAAGCAGCAAGTTGCTGGTTCAAACTTTTCAGAAAGAGAGCACCGTTTGTCTGTCGAGGAGACTGGTGAGGTTTCATTTACGTTGACGTTTATTTTTACGTGACAGGAAGAAGTTGTCATTGAAAGTTCCATGTGAATTTATCTTGTATATATTAACTTATTTTTCTTATTTGTAATCAAATGCCAACAAATTTTAAGTAGCTTGTGAAGGAAAGGGATTTTGTCGAATTGAAGTTAACACGCGATTGTTTTTATTTTTATATAATAACTCGTGGTAGGCTTAGTTTAATATTAACATTTAGTAAATTTAACAACGCTATTTTTTAACGCGAACAAGTTGCAGAAAGTGGTTAGACTGACGAGTTTGCACCTGGAGGACCAGGTGATGTTGCTCTTGCAGGCACACTCCATGCTCAAATTTCAAAGTTATTTCTCCGACAATCAGCCTGCCAATAAATGCAACATCTGCATTTGTGATGATTCCTCAACATTAAACGGTTAGATGTCAATTTTTTCATTTTTCAAATTTGTGATAAAAATTTTCATTTACAAAAAAGGATTCCAAAACGTTGATCACGAAGAGACGTATAAAAATGTACTCCAGCACTTACGTGCATGTGCTGCTGATGCAAGAGAAACTTCACAAGACAGTTCGGAATGTTGCAACGAAAATGAGCATCTGTTGAAAGAAGTCTCGCTGGTCCTTTCATACCTAGCCCGCAGGTACGCCGCTATTTTGCTCATTTTGTTTTAAAATGAAGAACAATCACTTTTTAAATGGCTAGTGTGGTAAGTTATCATTTTACGTTTCAGAATCAGAGAAGTAGCTACAGAGAGATGTGACACGCGAACCATCATAAATTGCAGAGAGTAATTTATTACATTGGCCATGCAGCCAATAAGATGCAATACGATGAAAATAATTCAATCGATAAGTCGTGTTTTTTTTTGTTCTGTTTCCATTCAGCTCCAAGTACATAAATAAATAAATCCGTCAACTAATGAATAAATAAATAAATAAAATGAAAATAGTGTTAATGGTGTTAACCAACTTCATTCGATAATTCAGAGTGAAAAAGTAACTAATTCAACACCAGAGTAGCAACGGTGACACATATGTTGTTCAGATCGTATTAAAGGCATAAAAAAATTAAATATTATTGTGTAAAAAAAATTATTGATAAATCATTTTAAAATATTTCCACATTGGCGTTCATTACTCTTTCCATTGCTATAGAAAATCTAGTTATTTTGCATTTCTGTTCCTCTGATCATCCTACTCAAAACAGACCTTTTTTATAGACCTTAGACCTTTTTTTAGTGAAATTTATGTAACAAATGTTGAGTATGTGTGAGATTATAAGAGATTTAGATGACATCCTCTTCAACGATTGAAACTCTTTCAGTCATTCGAACGTAATTTTGTTTCCGCGCACTTTAGAATTTGTGCCAACTTGATCATAACTTTTTGATAGCGCTGTGATGGAGGCAGGCCATTCGAAACATCTCCTCCTTCATCACTCTTCTTAACGGTTTGTGCGGTTTTTGAAAGTTCTTCTTTGTCGTTTTCAAAAATAACTTCGCTGATTTTACTCCAAACGTCATTCTGTGTAGGATCTATATTAACGTTTTGTACATTTTGAAGTTTTCCATCGCTAACAAAATTATCTGTGTTAGATGACAACGAGTGGTCTGGATGGTTCTTATGTGAGTGATTGTTCAAACTTTCTGTCGTTCCTTCGTCGGTTTTGTATTCAGCTGTTGTATCGCAGCACGTGTCGGTCATGTTGTACTCGTCGTCCATGCTCTCCACCAGCTCTCTCCATCTCTGGAACTTCTTATGCTTGCGCTCGTTTTCAACATCATCCACAATGTCGTTAACTGCTTCTATAATTGCGTTAAGATTTGCTTGCTTTTTAAAAATTTTTGTTAAAATTAATTTATTGTCATCTTTTGTTATTAATATTTCGTCGTAAGGTGGGTAATCGAAACAATTGAAAGATATGCAGAAGGGCTTTAGTTCTTTTGAAGACGGAAGTAACTCACCTGGTGACTGTGGTCTTGTGGGGCGCATCTCTGATGTCGGTGCGTTGTTAGGGAGCAAGTGGGAGGTTGGTGCGTGGTTCTTAGAATTCAACTGAGGCACCACCAGCGATTCTACAGAATTTTTTATTGATTTCATCATGCACTTCTCAAACCTCAACGAAATTAATTCCAACTCCGAAAGTTCTGGTTTACGTTCGTTAGCTCCACCGTCAGAATTATTCGATGTTATTTTTTGACCAAATCGATTTGCACGAGTATTTTTTTGACGCTCGAATTCAACTTTTCGTTTATCATAATGTACCAGCTTGGTCTTTAATTTTGCTATTTCTATATTTGTTTTTGATATTTCAAAATTAGTTTCATTTTTCAATCCATGGAGTTTATCATTCAATTTCACAGTCTCACGTTTATTTTCCACCAGAAGAGTTTTTAATTTATTTTTCGAGAACAAGCGATCACCAACCGCATGTTGATCCATGTCGAGAACGATTACTGTTTGTTATTTTAAAAAACAACTGTGAGCTGCCTCTTGCAGGTGCCTCTTATTTCATTTTGCTTCGAGAAGTTGTGAATAATTGATTAGCCGCATCCAATAGACGAGCTCCATGAATACAAACACAACACAGCGTACACAAAGGTGTAATTTCATATCGAAGAATGTAGCGTACATACAATGCAACAAATATAATCAAGTTCGTAGCGTTAGTTAAAAAAAGTCGTGTTTTTATTAAAAAAAAATGTTAAGAAACAAATTTATGCTTGTTCAGTTCACGGAAGGATAAACCAAACCGAAAGTAAATTTTTATTTAATATCTTCAATAGCAAGTTTCAAACGCTAATGATGTAACAATGAGGAAATAATTTAGTGGGTGACTTTGTAGATGGGTGGCTGAGTTGGGTAGAGGTTGCCGGAACTTTGAGAATATCCTGAAAAGTAATGTTTGTGTGTGTGTGTGTGTGTGTGAGTAAGTGTGTAGATGTGTATGTGTGTGTGTGTGTGTTTGTGGTGTGTGTGTGTGTGTGTGGATGTGTCTTGGATACAGTTAAAAAATTAAACAGTTATATGGTGCTAGTTATTATTGAAACAAATGTTATTTTGCTTAAAAATCGTTGCGCAAGATGATAAAATGGTTTTAACTGACCTCGGTTGTTGTACATGTTGGGATTGTAGAACTGCAGTGAGGTTAATGTTTATTCGTCATTTGTAATTTGCGTTTAATTCACAAAACCACTTCATAAAATTTTAAACTATTTTACTGTGCGTGTTGTTGAATGTGAAAGTTTAATAATGAATCTAACAGTGCTTATCAGGTTAGTATGCGTTCAATGTTTCAACTTACGCTGATGTATCTGACGCCACAACACAGTGCGAGGGAACTGATGACGAAAACGATGAAGTGGAAGATGAGCTCGATGAATGCGCCGATCAAGAGGAGAATGTCGACGGGCGCCCAGTTGTCCTGCTGTTGGTTCAATTATTTAAATAATCATTATTTATAAATCTCTTCCCTTCCCACACAAAGAATTCTTTTTTTGCAATCATCTCATTCTCAATATTATATTATGCGGTGCATCCAATGCGTACAAGAAAGCGCTGCAAGAAATTTTATGGCAAATTTTTCACTTCACAAACTTATTTTTTATTGAAAACGTACTTCAGTTCAAATTAATAGAGAAATCGTAATTGAGAGTAAGTAAAATTCTGAACCTCAAAATCGATTGCAAAATAAAAATATATTGGATAAAAATCATTTTATGGAATTAAATTTTTATTGAAGGCAGATAAACTCACAAAATTGTACCACGAGTTTCCGGTGCAAAATGTGCCGGCAAAAACATTTTTTGTGTTGAAGATGTCGTAGGCGAACCCCCCGTAGGTCCATTTCAAGTGGTACGTCGCTCGGTTGGCGTCGACGTAAGTGCCAAACACGCCCAATGAGAATTGAATGATGGAGCAGAAGATGCCAGTTAGGCTAAAAACCAAAGCAACCGTTATCTGTCAATAATTTGTAAAGTTTCGAGTGCATTTACTCATAACGGCTTAATTGCCGTAATATCACTTTAAAAAATTAATCTTGTTTTGGAAATTGAAGCTAACGAGACAGGCATTCTTCTTGAAAGCAACGACGATGTATATCACCCCGGCGACAATAAACTGTTGAGTTGTTAAATTATTAAATATATTTTTAAATCATTGTCAAATATTGAAATTAAATAAATAAACATAGATAAGGTTGACGTTTTGTGACAGAGTGCTATTGCGTACATCGCTTTTTTATATTCTATTAAATCGTTAGGATTAAAGATCTTACAAAACTTAAACAATAGAGCAAAGCAGCAAGGAGCACTAACGATGAATCCACACCATATGCCGTATCCAATGTAGGACGCTGAACTTCCCACACAAATTGCAGCAATGCCAAGGCCGAAAGAAAAGAAACCAAACAAAATGGCTAAGATTCCCGATGCCAATGACAATCCTCTAAATTTTTTAGCAATTTTATTAATTTACTTTCATTTTGAATTATTAATTTATAACGTTCAACTTAATGTCTTAATGGGCTTCAAAAGGCAAGCCGTGTTTAAAACCATAAGTAACAAAAACAAATATTATTTATAACGATAAATTAACAATATATTTAGTAAATGAATGGTTTAAAAGTCTCATCAAAATTTCCGGTAGTGTAAACAAACACTTAATGCGTTTATTTTTATTGGGTGTCCGCAACAAATTAATTCCTTTTGAATCAACTCCTCTACTTCACACTTTTGTTTGCACAAGCACTAGCGGATCTATAGGGGGTGGTATTTCTAAAAACGTATTTAAAAAACTCAGTAAACTCAGTTTTCGGTTTCAGCAAAGAAAAAGCCCCATTTTGTGTAGAAAATCTACCAAAAATAGAGATGACGAGCAAAAAAAGTTGCTAGCTTAATTTTGGCTACAAGACTACAAATTTTGAACCCTATCAAAATGTAAAAATCATTGGAACATTTTCAACAATTTAGTTCACCGTCAAAGTTGTCTAGATCAGCCACTGTGTGCAAACACGTTCACATACTCAATATTAATTATTTATGTTTAAAACCAAATTTGTTGATTTTCAAAAATGATTTAACTGTTAAAAAACCTGCAACATACTTGTGATATGAGATGATTGAGTCGGAACAGGACTGAATGCCTCGGACTCCAATGTATCGATCCAACGTGCTCATCTTTCGCCCACTCTTTTAATCTGCATCATCAGTAATTCATTTTTACATCATTCAGCAGAAACTGTTAGAAGATCTACTCAATCGTATAAAAATGTTTATCACCAGAATTTAAGTATAAATGTAATAAAAGTAAATGAACCAGTTACAACTTACATTGAATAAAAGTTGAAAATTTTCGTAACGCAATTTTTTGTTTTATTCCGTTTGGAAGGTGGTTTGAAAAGGATCAGCACCAGTATAAAAATATTTTCTAGCAAACGAAAAATTAAAAAAATGCGATTAGAAGTATGTGCTTGGTATTTACAGAATTGTTGAAAAGCTGATTAGAATGTGAAATATTCTTCGAAGCGATGCAGTTGCAATACAAACTGTACGCTGTATTAAAAGAATTTTTAAACGATAGAATTTCTAATGTAAGCAATGTTTGTTCAATTGCACAGGTGAGCTTACAGCCCAAATAATGGCCACGCATATGATTTCATTTGAAAGCACACCTGAACAATGAAGCATGTTATGAATAATGCATACATGTCTGCAGTCATCACAGACAGCCTACACGCATGCTTATTATTGCGACTATCATCATCTTCATCATTCTTTTTGTAGTTTTGTTGTTTGAAATTGGCTTCTAAAAAATGTTTAGCCGCAATATTATCCGTTTATTAATAATTAAAATAAATATCATTCAAACATTTTTGCTCTATGTTAAACTGAAATCTTCATGATCGCTCTGATTGCATATCTGTATAACTGTACGTCATTATCATTTTGAAGAGATCAAATTTGGCAGATGTAATAATGAAAGTGGAAAGCTGGAAGGAAAGAACACAACTTAGAAGAAAAAAGATGTGTAAATGATAAACGAGCAACAATGCTTATGCTCAATGAGATGAATTTATGAATGCTTATGCTGAATGAGATGAAAGTCTACACGAAGTTTATACAAATTACAATTTACAAATAAAAAACAGAATGGTAACGTTACAAAGCATATATTTGGTAATTGCTAATGAAAATTTAATTCAAAGCGTTTGAAGGTCATGTGGCTACCAGTAATTGCATAATTTTATTGTCTATCATCTCATTATCATATTTATCCTTTGCAGAGATGAGGTAGACGGAAAAAGACTTGTACCGGTTGTAAAGAGTCTAACGTGCAGTCTGCTCAGTCAAGTGAAGCTGAGCAACGGGATGCAAATTTGATAAAATGCTTAAAATAGTAAAAACTCGTGATAAGTGTCATTCTTGTCGGAACTGGGAAGGAACCATTTAATTGACTTTATTTTGTTAGAATTTAATTCCGTTTTACTATTAAACGTTTAATAAACTTTTCACGTTTCTTAAGAATAAAAGTAAAAAAAAATTAGCAAACTTTTGTAATTTGTCGAAAAAAAGAGTCAAGTAATTCTATCTATTTTAAAACTTTATTGCCAAAATCATTCGTCATGTATAAATAATTTTTATTGAACTTATTTCATGTTTCAGTGTATTTCACTACAGATGCTCATCTTTTATCCTATCATAGTCTGAATCGAGCCCTACCAATACTCTAATTCTAACCATGACGATTTCCGTAGAGTTGCGATAAGTTCATTGGAAAGATTGTCAGCACCGTTCAACCGTAATTTTTAAGTGTGCGACTTCAGTAGGAGTAACTTAGTTTAACATTTCTTATTATTACAAATGTAATTTTCAGAACCATAATTTGTGGTAGCTTGTTTAAGTCAAGTTCGATGAGTTTACAACAAGTATGTATAAATATTGAACAGCTCAAAGTTTTTAAATAATTTATTTTAAATTCTCATTAATTAGAATAATTTTGCGTAATATTGAAATTCAATAATTCGAATAACAGTTTAAACCACAATTAAAAAGTTTTAATTTGAAGGCAAATTTTTTTAAAAGTAAACTTTCAATGACTGTCAATTTTAATTTTCAAGTCCATTGGCTGACTGACTCCATTGTAATAGTATCTACAAGGAGCACATACATCAGTAGATTCTCCAAAGTCAAATTTTTGTAGTAAATTTGCAAAAACCACAAAGACCGTTTTGAAACTTATATCAGAAACTGGGCATTTGCAGTTATCTTCTTCAATTCCAAAGTTGAACAATTTTTGACAACAACAACTTTCCGCTTCCAGATGGTTCATAAATCTTTCAGGACAAAAAGTAAGTGGTTCTTTCCATACATTTTTATTCATATGAACAGCATAATAATTACATATCACCAGGCTGTCTTTAGTCAAGAAATATGGCCCCAGCTTCAAATCATCTTTTAAAACTGAAGGCTGACTTAGAGGAACGACTGTGAATCTTCTCGACACCTCACGCAATGTAGCATTGACGTATGGCAGGTCTTTCATATCGTCAATGTTTATTGGCCTGAATGGTCCAATTTTTTGATCAATTTCGTCGTGGCATCTGTTTTGCACGTCGGGATATTCCTTCATTGAATGAAGGGCCCACAGCAGGTAAGAACTCATTTGATGGACTCCATAGGTAAAAAACTCTAAGATAGTTAAATCCAAGTTCATTCTAGATAAGTTGTTTGTGCCGTTGGAAGAACATTTTAAATAAACATCTATTATATCTCTGCATTGTGTGAAGCCATGTTTTTGTTTGTGCGATTCAATCTCATTGTCTATCAATCCCAACATGTGCTTTATAAACATTCGATGAAATTTTAAATTTTTGCAGCCTTCAGAACTATTTTTTGTTGATGCATTATTTTTAAAATTGCATTCTAAATTAAATATATTTCTACTGCTTAAATTCATGTTGATGATGTTCACCAAATCTTGCAATCGTCGGCTTTTGTACGTGTATCTACAGCCAAATATTAGGCTATTTAGAATGTTTGTAGTGGCAAACTGTATGCATCTGCAGGGATCGAAATCTATTCTTGATGATTCGTACGATCTAAATATATCCAATAACTTTTCGATTTCATAGTGCAAACTCATGCCAAAGTTAAATTCGCCGCCGTATCGATCCATAGCTGTTCGAAGCTGAAATGAAAGGTTTGAGTTTGGATTATTATCGTCAGGTTCAATGCAGTCACTAGCATTATAACTTTTTTTCAATAACGACATTGTATTATAATAATCTTCAAACAGGTTAGCACTTTTTGCAACACCAACTAAACGTATTAAATGTTGAGAATTTACAACTACAATAGTTTCGGAGTCGGCGTTTATGCTAAAAACATCTCCATGTTTTTCAAAGAGGTGATTCATGAGCTCAGGAATACAATCATTTCTTCGTCGAAGTATGTTTTCCAAATGACCAGCATGTTGGAATTCAACGCAGACGTTCTCATCATCAGGGCGGTCGTCGTCCTCGTTGTTGTTGTTGATGTTCTTCTTGGCAGGTAGTTTGTTGACGAGCCACCACAACGCGCAGGCACCCCCTGACACCGCCAACAGGGTCGGATATTTCCATTCTTTTAAATAGTTCATTTTATTTCATTTTTGATTTTTCAACAGTTAATCGAGTGTCAGTTGTTTTTCATAATGGTAAATATAAACAATGACGCACGTAAACAAAAGCAAAAAATTATCTATAACCTGACGCTAAACAGCTCTATTTGCTTATATATAATTGAATGTTGTTGCTGTATTCATTTTAGTTTTTCAATTTAAAAATAACAGCTCAAAAAGTGAGCGAAAATTCTCACATAACGCAAATTATTCTGTTTTAAAAGTTTTTAAAGGATTCAAACAGTGTTTGTCTATATTATCAAATTTGATATATCATAAAATAAATTAATAGCTAAATAATTTTAAATTATATTCAAAATTATCGTCTGTCTCAATTATTTACAGCATTAATTTAAAATTTTTTATGAATTTATAAATGAATGTTTTCGCTAATAGAAACGCGGCTGTGCATAATAAAAAGCGTGTCAGTTTTTACAATTTTACAGTTTTTACGTTTGATAGCGTTCATTATTATAATTTAAAATGATTGCGTTTCGCTTCACTCATATATTTTTCTCCAGTAGGCCTAAGCAATACGGCAGTATTAACCGTTACCAGATTTGGATGCTTGCTTCTCAAGTTGATGCTTCTAGAAGCTGTTGATCTTTTTTCAAATTTATCCAACAAATATCTAGGCAAAAGACTATTCAGGGCTTTAAACAACAGAAGATATTTTGAAAGTTTTTTTGTTTTTTCAACTTTCAACCAATGCAGTTCCTTCAATGTTTGAGTGACATGATTAAATTTTGAGCTTCTTCCAACAAAAACTTTTGCAGCCCTTTTTTGAATGGATTGAATGACCGGTATTAATTAATTTTAGAGATTATAAAAAAGGCTGTTGCAATAATCTAGTCATGCACGAATGAATGCGGCGTGTACCAAGGTGCTTGCGGTAGATCCATCGAGATATCTGCGAAAGCAATATATTCTTTGTGGTTGATACGAACATAATGACGAAAGCATTCTCAAATGATTTTCCATTGACAATTTTGAATACAATATAACACCTAGGTTAATAGCATGTCTACGAAATTTTATATGCTGGTCATCAACACACACTGAATTTATATTTTTTCCAGTAAGGTTCAGTAGTCCACCCGATCAAATGCGGCACTCATATCAAAGAACGACAACAATGACGCCTTTTGTTCACCAACGGAGCTGTATAGTCCTGAAAAAAATGTACCAGTGTGCTTTCGGTGTAATGATGACGTTTATAACCTGATTGGTTAACTGGCATTAGGCCGTGCGAGCCTAATGTCGAATACCTTAAAAGTTGAATTGCCTATAACACTTTCAACAAGTTTAGATACAAAAAAATGAAATCAGGCGATAATTTTTTAAATACTTTTTATTAGTTTATTATTATTCATTTCCTTCAAAAGATGAAATACAATGGCATGCTTGCAGGAGGAAAAAACACAAGTTTTTGAACATAAATTTATAAAACTCGTAATGGAAATAATGAATAAATCAGTTTTTTTATAATATACGTAGGAATAACATACAGTAGACATCTCTTGGTTGGGGAGCGAAGAAATGTTGTAATCTCGTACTCTGTAACCGGAGAATTATAAAAACCAATTTTCTGAATTAATCCTGTTATGAAAAATTTGGCTATCTGATTCACCAAAAGCTGATTTTATATCATAAAATTTCTCGTGGAAAATTTTCGAAAATTTTTCGGACTTTAAATCATGGGACACATCGTTATTATAATTTTTGCAGATTACTTTGTTAATCACATTCCACAGATTTTTAGAACTATTATTGTCTTTTTTAGATAAATCTACTCCAAAACTGCTTGCATTTTTTAGCAAAACATTTATTTTAGTCCCAGACCATTCAGACTATACATCTTTGTCATCTTTAATAGAATTTGTCGATGTTGTAATAACCGTTAAAGAATTGATTTAAAAAAACGCTAAAAAAAAAAATTTGATTTTGAAGGTTGATATACACGAACTAACTAGAAAAAGATCTAGAGACTTTATAGAAAAATTTAAATAGCACATATTAAAAAACAGGGGTCAAGACTTTGAAGATGAAGAGATCCACATATTTTCGGAAAAGAAATAATTATTGAGAAAAACTCTTTGAACGTAGTAATAAATCAAAACGTCTATGGAGTTCTAATAACTAGTTGTGTAGAGATAATTTTTTTGATGCATCCAGAATATTAGTCGAAATGAATTGTTGTTGTTGATGTAGTCAAAAGATAGGATAGGAAATTTAAAGGGAGCAAAGGCATAACATCATCTCTCTCTTTTGCGTTTAACAGCTGTTGGATGTATTTCGGAATGTGCATTAAATGAGTCTTAAATTGAGCTTAAATCATTGAAAGCTGAGTTTGTGTCCCATATGTTGGCTATTTAAAGCGAAGATCTTACTTTTCAGCAATTTGCGTGTTCACAACAGTTAACAACAAACATCAACCGGCTCAGTCACCCTTGGGATTACAGAAACGAAATGTATCCATCTTCGCTCACGATGGATCAATCAATTAATCAATGATCCTCCTTTGTTCATCAGGGGACCGTCAAGACCGATGGTGTACATCTAAGCATGCTTTTTACATTTCTTTTATTTTTTCTTTCTAAAACCCTTTTCTATCTTTGGCCAGCTTTAATGAATTCAGAATATTAACACCAGTCCATTAAGTAATGTCGTCTATCCATTTCTTTGCAGGTCTACCAACTTTTTCTTCCAATCTCCTTTCCTCATTAGTACCATTTTAATCAATCTCTCTTCCCTCATTCTACAAATGTGGCCAAAAAATCCCAATTTTCTTTCTCTGACTTTGTCATATACACTTTTCTGTCTTCCAAGTTGATTTCTGATGGTTTCGTTCTTTTCTTTCTGCCTTCAACTGATTCCCAACAAATTTTAGTAACACTTTATCTCAAATGCTTCCGGTCTGTCTTTGCCTTTTTTCTCTATTGTCCATGTCTCACATGCATAGAGCAAGCTTGGAAAAACGCAAGATTTTCTCATTCTCAACTTTGTTTTCATAGATATATTTCCACTTTTCCATATTTCCTTCAATGATGCGAAGATTCCATGGGCTATTGCTATCCTGTCAATTTCTTTTGTGCAGTTGATATATATGTATATATATATATTATATATATATATACATATTATATATATATATATATATATATATATATATATATATATATATATATATATATATATATATATATATATATATATATATATATATATATATTGAATTTATTTCATGCTGCTATTATTATATAAATAGTATTTATTTAACTGATATATTATAACTATTTAATAAAAAATTGTCGAGAAATTTTATCGAAAATATTATTTTAAACTTTGAAAAGCACCTCACTATAAAAATAATTCTTGTTTTTTTATCCACAACCATTTTTAATATCGCATCCGACTTCAATACTGAAATAAATTTGTTTTTAATCGGTTTTTACGATTTGGTAGTTGTTAGGGCAGGATATCTCGGTCACGAAGTATGGTTATGCTTTCAAATTAAATTATTGGTGAACAGAAAATTTCTTTGTTAGTAATTGAATTGTTTAATATGGCGTTAAAATAAAATGCATTATTATAATTAAATTTAAATTGAATTAATTAATTAAAAATTAATGATCAGTCCTTACTTTTACTTTTACTACTCTGTTTAGTAATTTAGTTTTAATAGTTTAATTTTATTTAGTAGTTTGACATACTTAACCTTTTTTTTATTACATTTGACTTAATTTTTAAAATTTTATTAATATATTGGGATATTCTTTTTTAATTTTAACATTATCATTTTATTGTATTATAAATCAATGTTAAGTAAAAATTAAAAAATTTGAATGGAGTTAACTAAGTCTAAGAAAGAGTATTTAGACCTAAGTATTAAATTTATTTTATTAAAAATCACTGAATCTATGTTCTATACATGTTGAAACTGAGACTGGACTAAATATAAATAATAAAAAACTACAATGTTGTGTAGTTTGGTCTCTTGTTGTTGTACATATACATTGTAATGACATAATAAGTAGTGTTATTCTGTTGGCTTTGCCTTTTTTAAGTTTAATTTAAATCAAATTATGATTTTCTCAATGAAAATAGAAAGTCATCCATATAAGTGATAGTAGTAATAGAGTAAATTGAGAAATGGGTTTTATTCATTTTTCTATTGTATATTAAATTTATCAGCTTGTCAAAGTAAATTTGATTAAACTAACAAATTATTTATAAATAAAGTTATATAAATGCAATAAATAGTTACATGAGGCCATAAGTATATGCAGACATCAAATCAATCAAACTATCCACAGTTTGTCTGTGTTTTATTGCTAAATTGCTTAGTGGTTTTCTATGATAAAACTTTAACATAACCTATAATTATCATCAAATTATTTAAAAAATGGAAAAAAATCATAGAAATATTATGATCTATATAAATGTTAAATGTTTGAGGTTAAAATTTGTTTTTACAGACTGCTTTTGTTTGAACATTTCAGACTAATTTTTAATAATGTAAAATTCATTGTTTATAAATATTTGTTTCCAAAATATTTAGCTTGATTGAAATGTCTAACTCGAATTCTTCATCACAATTCTACACTGTTGAAGTTGGAGATTCATCATTTACAATTCTTAAAAGATACCAGAATATAAAACCCATTGGGTCTGGGGCACAAGGAATAGTATGGTATGTGCATTATACATTTTTTTGTCTGTTCATACACTCAAAAGTTGTTGAAATGGTTTGAATCTTATTGAACCCTTTATACCAATCTTTTCAAATTTGGGTTAATACATAATACTTGGGTCAACACTAGAGTCAATACATGAGTCCAGTTTTTTTTCTGGGTTGAGAGAACCATATGATTTAAAGTGTTGTCAACTGTCTAAATCATTTGTTTTTTTTTTGCTTTGTGATTAACTATTTCATAAGAGAGTATTGAAATCCTTTATGTTATTCTATTTTCAGTTTAACACACAGTTTCAGTTTTATTGAACCTTTAAGAATTTTATTCACATTTTTGTTTTTTCTATATGTAATTTTCTTCAGTTGATCATATCACTTATTTTCTTTTTCGATAATTAGATGAAGAATTTTTTCTTTCAATTAAACTCAATTGTTTTTGATTGTGTTTATAATTCTATTGAAAATAATTGTTTCATCAAATGATTATTGTTGCTTACAGTGCTGCTTTTGATACAGTCACATCAGAAAATGTTGCAATAAAAAAGTTAAGTCGTCCATTTCAAAATGTGACCCATGCCAAACGAGCATACAGGGAGTTTGTCCTCATGAAACTTGTCAACCACAAAAATGTATTTTGTAACTTTTTTAATTATATTTTGTAAAAGATTCACCTGTTTTTTTTTTTTGTCACTAGTTAATTATTTTGATGTTAAATTTTTCTAATGCAAAGTTGTCATTTAAATTTTATTTGATTAATGACCAGAGATCATCGAATTACGAAATTTATTGACTATTTCATAGACTTATTAAATTTATTTGATTATTGATCAGATCATCGGCCTATTGAATGCTTTTACTCCTCAAAAGTCGTTTGAAGAATTCCAAGATGTGTAAGCTGTTAATTCAGACATCCTCTGTTCTAATTTTTTTATTTCTATTTTTTTGTTGTTGGTTTATCTATTTAAATGGAAAAATCATATAAATCAATTTTATGTATGGAATTTTAGTAACTTGAGCTTAATGTATCGACAGAGAAGTATTTGCATCATCACTTGATTGACAACAATTTTAAAAGTTTTCTGTATGAAATGTTGACGTGTAATGTCAAGTGTCAATGTTACTTTCGCTGCTTCAATTAAAGCTTAAAGTGGAAAGAATGGTAAAGGGAAATTTCAGTTTGAGATTTCATGATTTTCATATTTCATTCATCTTGTTTTTTTGCATCACATCAGACTATATATATATATATATATATATATATATATATATATATATATATATATATATATAACTAAGTATTCACTTTAAACAAACAAGGAATCAACAAAGTAGAGGCACAGTATATATATTTGAGCATCTGGGCACAAACACAACATATTAATTCAAACACCGAAGATGGTATAGGAAAACCGAAAAAAGATTTTCTGTTCTATCATGCATAAAATAAACAAAAATTTTGCTTTTGAACTAAAGAAATTTGAAAATGATTTATGATCAACCGTTATAAAAATCGAAAAGTTAAATTGTAAGTTAACTAACACAGAACATGCAGTGATTTTCATTAATAGTTGCTTTTCTGACAGTCTTAATACAATATATATATATATATATATATATATATATATATATATATATATATATATATATATATATATATATATATATATATATATATAACATGTACTGTACATTCTCTCTGAAATGTGTGCATTTTTTTTAAAACTTGTATGTTATATTTTTTCTACTGACACTTGATTACTTCTATTAAAAATATTTTCTTATAAATGCTGCACTGTTCATTATGTTACTAGGTGCCTAGGTGATAAAATGGTTATTTTACAATAAGTAGATGACTTTAGATGTATCTGTGCTAATTTACCAGATACATTTTGAGGAAGCTAAACATTGCCAGTTGCGTGTTTGATAATGAATGAATCTAATGACTGTTCTGTTGTTAGATATCTCGTAATGGAACTGATGGATGCCAACTTATGCCAAGTGATCCAAATGGATCTTGACCACGAGCGTATGTCATATCTTCTCTACCAAATGCTTTGTGGCATAAAACATCTCCACTCTGCTGGAATCATACACAGGGTAGGCCTTTCAAACTTCTCTTCATCAGCTTAATAATTTCTGTTTTTTTCTTAACAACTTTCATGTTTTGAAAAGTTCAAAGCAAAATTTGTTGAATAAAAATTTTTATCTGTTTATGTTTCTCATGCTGATAAGTTCATTCATTGTATCATTTTCTACTCTACCTGAAGCAGTCTCCAAACTTTTCTTTTATATGAAATGTAATACATAAATTTGTGGATATTGCTGGTCTAAAATTTTTCATCATATGTGTCAAGCCATTAAACATTATGTGGAAGTTTTTTAATTTTAGGATTTAAAGCCGTCCAACATAGTAGTCAAGAGTGATTGTACGTTGAAGATCCTAGATTTTGGCCTGGCACGAACAGCTGGTACGAGTTTTATGATGACTCCGTACGTGGTCACCAGGTACTACAGGGCTCCTGAGGTCATTCTGGGCATGGGCTACACAGATAATGGTCGGTTCAATGATCATTAATTATGCTGTTTTAATTGCAAATAGAAATAAAATAGAAATTAATCATTTTTCTAACAGAGATTAAACATTTTTAGAGGTTTTTTGACGTATTCTAATTAAAGTGTTAGAGTCTGAGATTTTTATCAAAAAATATCCAGACCTTGAATATTTCATAGCTATGTGATTATTCACGACTAGCGGAAATACATTCTGTGGGTAAATCTCAATATACGCCACATCGTGAATAAACGTTCTTAGAAACTGTTCGTCATTTTTACTTGGTCTCTTTTTACCTACGTTTTCCTTCTCTGAACTCATTGTTGTCAATTTTTTTGACTTCCAAACAAGAGTCAGAATTTTTTGATGGGCCGAGTCATAGTCTGATATTTTTCATTAAGCTCCGAAAAGTGTTAAGGATTTGAAAATTTGTTTATTCTAAAGATTTTTTCAAGATCGTGTTTCTTTAGTTAGAGGATGTATGTGTGTAGTAATATGCTGATGGTTCAGAAATACAGCCAACTACACCCTAGCGAATTTCCGTAAATTTTTGCAAAAAATTTGATTTCTAGATGTAAAAAAATCGCTAGAACTAACGTTAAAATGGAACAGATGACTTCATCGTCGTTGCTCCACGGAAAAAGCGCCCGAACGGCAAATCTCTCAATGAGAAAAATTCTGCATCATCATTGATTCACGCTCATCGAATGATTTCAAAATATCGGCAAACAAACCAAAAGGATTTTTGTTTGATTGTTTTATAGCGTTTTAGCACGGTTATCGGCTATCTTCCCGCCGTTAGGAAACTGTTACAGCATGCAAGGCAGTAGTATAAAATTAAACAAATAAGTAAATAAATAAATAAATGAACGGAGAAAGAAAAATGTTTAAACATGAAAAGTAAAATAAAATAAATAATAAATACTAATAATAAAATAAACGTCAACACACTCATCATCAACTTCAACTCAAAAACTTTCACTAACTGTAAGCGTTCAGTAAGCGTTCAGTTGTATGTCTTCTAATTTACAGATGTTGTTGTTGTTTTGTGTTTTTTGATTGTTATTATCGTCTTTATTGATGTTCATGTTGTTAATGTTGTTGATTTAATTTTATTCTCATATGTATTTATGTCCTAAACGTTGTTGATGATTCCTATTACTATAACGGATGGAATTATTTTGTTAGTGGTGTTTTGGTCTTGAAATAAAATTCAAGTGTCGTTTGGAAAGTTTATGTTTTCTTCTTAGCTAGTCATATTTGTTACATTTCATTAGAATATTTTGATTTCACCATTTGGATATTCGTAACAGTTTGGATATGACTTTTTATTGAGTATCTACGAGTTTGTTAAATTTGTGTGTCCTATTTTTATTCTGTAGTTGTTATATTCATTCCAATGTGTCCGCCATTTTTTTGTGATGTGACGTTTCACAAATTCTGTATCTGTATTTAAGGATTTGTGGAGCGCCCCTATTGAATAACTTCAGAAGCGCTAGCTTCACTCGCGAATGTCAAAACAAATGATGTTTCAAACGTTTCTTGAAAACATGTCAGCTCATATTGTTGAATTTTTTCAAATTTACAGGTAGTGAGTCCCAGATATTTGCAGACGAAACAGAAAATCTTCTCTTCTCAAAACGAGACGAATTGAATCTAGGAAGCATAAGATCACCATTATCGCAGGATCTCAGTCGACTCCGATTTGCCATTTCTGAAACTAACTGTAGTTGTTCCCTCAGATAAGTTGGAGCGTCACCCGCAAGACAATCTCTGACTAAGAGCTAATTTGAAAACGATTCTTTCTGGCATGCGGAGCCAGTGTAAATCATCTCTGATGTATGATGAATTTGAATCGAATTTCGAAAAGCCAGCAACAAGTCTCGCCGCAGCACTCAGAAAAGACTGCAAATCATCACGAAGGGATGAGTTGACACCAAACATAATCACATTGCAGTAGTCAATTCTTTTACAGATAAAACTAAAAACGAGTGCTTCTGTTGACTCAACTGTCAAAAAACTTTTGATGGATCTTATTCTGTGGAGTTGATGCTTTTCAAATGAAAGATGAGGATCCAGTATGACTCCGAGATTCGTTACTGGATTTTTTTGTCATTTAATATTGAGTTTTCTTGACGTTGAGTTTGAGCATGTTAGATGACATCCAGTGACCAACCAAGTCCACTGCATTCGACACGGCAGAGGAGACTTGAAGTGATGAGTCAGGTAGTCCAAATCCGTAAAGTTGAATATCATCAGCATATAGGTGACAACCAAGACCAGCTGATTCGACGACGTGGACGATATCTGCAGTGTACATGATGTATAGCAAAGGACCAAGTACTGAACCTTGTGGTACACCGCGGATCAATTCTGAAAAAGCCGTGCCCAGACCACAACCATCAACGCCGACAACTTGAGACCTGTCTGTTAGGTAGGACTGGAACCACCTGAGAGCATCTCCACCAATACCAAATGAAGTAGAAAGACGCTTCAATACAATCTGGTGGTCGACTGTGTCGAAAGCAGCACTTACATCGAGAAGTGATGTGTGATGTGCCAGCAATGATATGTTACCAGCATCAACGGCGTCACAGACATCCGAAACCTCCTTCAAGATCGCTGTCTCAGTTGAATGTGCTCGACGAAAACCTGATTGAACTTTTGGAAGTAGTGAGTTTTTGTTTAGGTAAGCGAGGAGCTGGTGAGCGACAATTCTTTCAATTGTTTTGGATACGAAGGTAAGGTTCGAAATGGGTCTGTAATTGGCCACAACGTTTCTCGCTAGACCAGGTCTCTTCAACAACGGATTAACTGCTGAAATGTTGATGTTTGCAAACTTTTATTGACCAGGTTAGATAAAAATGGTAGAAGTTCCAAATTCTACCAGGAGACTTGTTGGAATAAGGTCGAGGCAGCATGTTTTACTTGAACAAGACAAAATGATTGACTTTAAATCTGCTTCGGAAATACTCTCAAACTGGTGGAAACGGCTATCGGTCGACCTGAATTCTGGCGGATCAACCATCTCATCAGCTGACAGTTCGGATTTTGATTTTAGATGAATTAAAAACTCTTAAGCTGTGATTGAGCAAAATATTCTACTGAAATGTAACAAATATGACTAGCTAAGAAGAAAACATCAACTTACCAAATGACATTTGAATTTTGTTTCAAGACCAAAACATCATTAACAAAATAATTCCATCCTAATAGGAATCATCAAATTGTTTAACATTGTTATGTTGTGTGGTAGTTGTATAGTGAAAATTGAGTATGGGTGGGCCAAGTAGCTGCTTTGTCTGCTTGTTAGTTTTATTCTATGCCTATATGACTTGTATCCATGTTATTATTAATGCGATTGATATTGCTGCTGCTGTTGTTGAATTGTTACTTTTTGAGCCATCAGTATATATTTATGTATAGTTTACATACAACAAACAACAACACACGTTTAGACGACATTTTCCCCGAGATCGGGGGTTGCCGTTTGGCTACCTATGATGAAACCGAAATACCCCTCGACGCCATCCACATCTGTCACTCGCCTCAGTATCACGCAACCCCACTTTCACCCTGTCCTTCTCCACCTGCTCTCTCCATCCCAATTGCGGACGACCCCTTCCTACCACTCTTTCAACCTCGAACTCCAACGCTCGCCTAATCCCGACCCTTTCATCCCTTCTCAACACATGTCCATACCATCGCAATCTCGATCTCCTTATCAATGTCACAATGTCTTCATTCAGTCCCATCATTGACATCAGCTCTGTACTACTCCTCTTATCCTTCACTTTAACCCCACACATCATCCTCACCATAGCTCTTTCAGCCCTCTGCAGTACACTTTCCTCCTCTCTCCTCAACACCCAAGTTTCACCACCATATACCATCGCTGCTTATCCCCTAAGTAAACCCTGCTTTCCATTCTTTCAATACCACCATTCAACCCCGTCCTTGCGTCCGTCCTATTAATCACACCATGAACACATTTCTTACATTTAAACGTGCCTTCCACCTTTTTCAGTGCTCCCCTCACACCACTACATCTCTTATGCACCCATTTCGATACCTGGTATGTTGCAGCATAGTATGGTTGTGATGGATGTGACATCAAAAGAAATGGGGAGGAGGAAGAAGGATAAGTTTGTGGCAAAGAGAAAGACATGGAAGTTGCAGGATGCAGAGGTGAGGAAGGCATTTGAAGTGAAGGTGGCTGAAAATTGGGAGAGTGGTAAGGATGGAGATGTTTGGGAGAGATACAGGGACTGTGTGTTGGCTACGGCAGATAAAGTATGTGGATGGACGAAAGGAAAGTGTAGGCATGGTGAGACGTGGTGGTGGGATGAAGATATAAGAAGGGTTTTGGAAGAAGGAGAGGTTTAGGGTATGGAGAAGGGACATGACGGAGGAAGCGGAGTCTGAGTATAGGAAGGCTAAGAAGGTTGCAAAACAGGCAGTGGCAACTGCAATGACGAAAGCATCAGATAGGTTAATGAAGGAAATGGAATTTGATGTGAGTTCGAGGAAAATGTTCAAAGTAGCAAAGCAGTCAATGAGGGATAGGAAAGATGTTATAGGGAATGGATGTGTTTGGGATGGATCTGGCAAGTTGTGCATAGATGAAGAGAAAAAAGCTCAGGTGTGGAAAGCTCATATGGAAAGGTTGATGAATGAAGAGAATGAGTGGGATGGAGATGTGGAATCCGCGGTCACACACGGACCTATAGAGAAGGTGACGATGGAGAAAGTAGAGAAAGCAGTTAGAGAAATGAAACTAGGTAAGGCGACAGGGGTTTCGGAAGTGGCGGCAGAACATATAAAAGCGAGTGGGGTGATAGGAATTGAAGTTATGATGAGAATTGCTAACAGTATGTTTGATGATGAAGGTATACCTGAGGATTGGCGACACAGTGTGTTGGTGCCGTTGTATAAGGCAATATAAATGGTTATACAATGGTAATGATGAAATGGAAGTATGAAATAAATATATAAGGTAATGAAAACAGAAATAATAATTATAAAACAATATAATATATTAAAAATTAAGGTATATAAGATAATATTCTTCTTAAATTAAGGAAAAAAGTAATAATGAAAAAATAATTGCTCATAATATATTAATTTTTTTACAAGTGTCTTTCATGAAACGCAAAAAACGGATACGAAAAAGGACTCCAAAAAAGAAAATAAAATCCTAAATAATATGTATCACAAATAATGCTTATAATAATGTTAATCTCTAATGTTATGAAAACCGATATTTTAAATCAAATTAATGTTTTTACAAAAAAAGGACTAATAATATAAAATTGAAAATGTAAACGTTAAACTTTTCGAAGTAAGACGAACAATTTACTTTTTAATGAAAAATAAAAATAATTATGCAAACAATAAATTAAAATCATATTCGAGTGTTTTAAAGCAGAGTTTATATATACGAAAATGAGATAAATAAAATAATAACATTATTTTTAACAAAGCGAAACGTTTTAGTTCTCCAAAAAATGAAAACACTAAAAACAAGTGAGAAAAAAAATTGTAAATTATTATGAAGGACAACTCTGTAGTTAAAATAAATATAAAAGAAATGTGTATAAACAAGAAAAAACAATAAAACAATGTTGTATACTAAATAAAATTAATTATGATAAACATAAAAGAAAATTTTTTAATTTATATTTAAATGGTCGATAAACAGTACAAGTTCTTATAAAATTTGGTAGCCTGTTCCATTTATATACCCCATAAAAACATATATTTCTATTGAGTAGTTTGGTTTTAACAATAGATTCTTTTAATTTTTTTCAAAATTGGAACTCAGTGGTCTTGCCTTGATTTCATATTTAAATGAATCATGTAGGTAATTGTCTGATGGTCTTATATCACTATTAAGAAATCGAAAAATAAAACAACAGCATTTAAGATAATTTATTGGTTTTTAACATCAGAGTTTTTTAATTTATTTTCACATTAGATCTTGATGTTCTAGCCTTAACATAATATTTAAAATGGTTCATATTGGTGACCATCTGATGTTTTTAGAAGATTATTTATAATTTTATAAATAAAATAACTACATTTGAGATCATTAATTTTAAACATTGATAAAATCTTAAGTTTATGTGAAAGGCTTTTTTTATCTAAAATGTTTTGAAAATTTATAATTTTTAATGCTTTTCTGGGCATTAAATAAAATATTTAAATATTTTTGCATTCAATACGACATAGAGGAATAAAGATTGCACATATTAACTAAACAAACATTGTTAAATGCCAAAATTGCATATATTCAGTCGTAACTGTAAGGCTTTGTTTGATAAAATTAAAATAATAGATGTAAGACATAAATATTAGAAAAAATTAAAATGTTTCACATAAAAAACATATGTATGCATACACACATACAACTATATGTATATATATGTGTGTATATATATAGGTGTATATATATATATATATATTTATACAATATTCTATTAAATTTACCGAATGTTTGGCGTTAACATGTTTGTAGTTCGTTTTTTCGATTTTTTAACTAACTAAAGTTTTTTTAGTTTATTAAAATTCAAACTCAACTTATTTTCCGGATTCATGTTGCAAATAAGGTCATATTTAGATTCCGAATGAATCATCATCAGTGCGGTTGATGTTTATATAGGGAAATGTTGACTTTGTCAAAATGAACTTAGATGGAAATTAGGTGGCAGATTTCTTTATTGGCTGGTCACCTACTTTAGTCTCCTTTTTTTCACGATGATCTCTAGGACTGCAGTTGTTTTTCAGTATTAGGTGAGACGTCTTTTTATTGTTGTAATAAATTTGGAGTTTAACTTTACTATTTGGGTTGGTTGGTGTGACATTTTTACTGATGATATGTTTAAGAATAGCTTCATCTACCTTGTATGCAGTTGACATGTGATTTCTGTAATACAAGATGATGTCGTTATCTACTACCTCACTGACTAGAAGGCTTACGATGCATAAACAGATTGGTGCTATCAAATCTCATTTGGACTCAACACACTCAATCACAATTAGCCGTGAAATCCTCGACAGCAACACCAAAGTAATTTACCAGAACAGTAACTACACGCATCTTAAAATTGCAGAAGCAGTCCTAATTGACATCAATAAACCAAAAATAAATATACAACAAAAAATGACAACCTCACTTCCAACCCGGCGCTTAACCAACAACGAAAACAAAGTAGTAATAAAAACTACCATTGTAAATAGTGACAAAGAAGAGTATGATGCCATCGATGAAGAAATGGAGACCAAAGAAGATGACCAGCCAATAATGAAACCTGACATCTAATTCGCATCAAAGTTCAATTTTACAACACCAAAGTTAATTTTTACAACGTCAGAGTTCATCTTGACAAAGTCAATATTTTCTTATATATGCAGCAAGGAGCACTGATGATGATTCATTTGGAATCGAAATATGGCCTTATTTGCAGCATGAATTCGAAAAGTAAGTTTATTTTGAATTTTAATAAACTAAATGTTCACCAAAAAACTTTAGTGAGAAAAATCGAAAAAACGAACTACAAACATATTAACGCCAAACATTCGGTAGAATTTATAGTATATTGTAAAAATTATGGTCTATTACCAACATATATATATATATATATATATATATATATATATATATATATATATATGCATGAATATATACATACATATGACGAGAAAGAAGAGAAACAAAATTAAATTAATAATTACGAAATGAGTGAAAATACTACAAGATGTAAATAATGTATCAAAAGAATGAATAAAAAAACATGACTAAGACATGTTTGTTTTCTAATGAATGTCTTATATACGTTTCTAAAAAAATTGTATATTTTCCATAGTTCATCTGCGTTTTAATACACCTGTTTGTGCATTGGATATTATGTTGCTTATTTGTAAATATCAAGGTAGTCTGTAATTGAGGATTTTTTCAAATAATTTGCAATGCACGTGTGTGTTAGTGACATCGGCCGTTTAATTTCAGGTGCGGATTTTTGTTGATACGGTTTATTTATGCCCGACGATAGATGTCTGTTATTTTACAGTGAGTCCATATAAAGTTGTCAAGTTCCAATTTCAAAGTCAATCATTCGAATACCGTATCATGACATAAGAGTGATGAAAAACAACCTTGTATCTGATAAATGGCAAAAGGAATGGAACAAGATAAATAATTTCCTCAAAATAGTAATGCCAGAATTAAATAAACCCAAAAACATCAAAATCAACGAGCTAAGTTGAAATGTTTTAAACATCGTAAACAGACTAAAAATTGGCCATTTCAAATTAACCCATTCATGGATTCTAAACAAAACAAGCCCTCAACTTTGTAAGAACTGTGATGCAAAACTAACAATTCAACACATATTAATAGAATGTCAAACATACAATGAATCCAGAAATAAACATCAAATACCAGAAAATATCCACTCAATTTTTAAAGATGAAAATATAAAAAACCTAATATCATTTATCAAAGAAATAAACATTTTTAACAACATCTAATTTCTCCGCTGTTCAAAAGTGATTTGCAAAAGAAAAAAAGAAAAGAAAAAAGAAAAGAAAAAATAAATTGAATCAACAGAAACCAAAGGCTTAAAGATAGCCTATCAGAGCTGAAGCGCCGTAAAACTGCAGAAGAGGAAGAAGAATTTCAAATAGTTTGTTTATGAAAGACAATAGTAATGTTATCTGATTTGGTCCAGGAGTCGAATTTCTTTCTTTATTTTGTATGATTTTTATTTCTTTCTTTGGCGTTTAACGGCGTTTTAGCACAAAGAGGCTACCTTTACACCCTGGGGTCATCACAGTACTGGTTTTGGTTCTATTTGTATTTGGAGCTTCTCAACTCTTTAAATCTTGTTTAACATTTTGTATTAACATTTAATATTTTGTATGATATTTCATCAAAAGTGATAAAGATTATTATAACTTACTTGATTATTTGTTTTAAAATTTAAATTAATTTTTTCTTCATTAGTTTTAAATTTTAAGAAATTTTTATTTAATCGATTTTTTGAAGACACGTTTTTAGAATGATTTATCTGCTAAAACGTTGCAATTTTGTTGTCTTGTCTGGATCAAATAATTGTGCATCAGGTGGTTATATCTATTTTCGTTATTTATTTTTGTTATTCATCAATTTACCATTTTCTTCATCGTTGTAAAAGATGTTTTAGTATTTATATTGTTTGCAAAATTTATCCAACTTCACTTTTTTTCTTTCCTTGTTATTTTTTTGCCCTCGCTTTACATTTTCTATAATTTATTGGATTGGTTTAACAAAGAATGTTTGTGAATGTTTTAAAAGCTTTAAGTTTTATCTTATTATTTTAATAAGTGATGACTTGCATTTTTTAATGTATCACAGATTTTTAGGTTTGTAGTTTCATATTTTTTTTGTCGGTGTACAGCTCTTTAAGTATGTCTAAATGATTTGGTGTACTTTTGTTGGGCAGTGGAAACTTCTTTTTTTGTACACTAACAATTGTCGCCGCCAGCCTAGGCAGTCCCGTTTTTGATCGGGACTTGCCTCTCTATAATGAATTGTCTAAGGGTCGGAAAACACGGCCGAGCGAAAAAAACTCTCTCGCTCTACTTCTGCTGACATACTTGCCATGTTTTAGAGAAGTTAAACGGAAACACGTTTATTAAAACGAAAGAAAATACCAACAATGTCTGTCAATATAAATACTGCACAGTTTTCAAGAGGAGTTTTCAAGAGGAAAATCCTTGCGATGATGTGTGCTTTCCACAACTCGTCTGAAGGAATATCTGAAAAAGACGATTTGGGAACGTTGGCAGCTTTTTCTGGCGTTTTGCCCCAGTAGTACCGGTCTTCCCAGCGATACCAGCTGGCTCTCCGACGTATCGTTTCCGTGCGAGCATTATTTTTCCATTTCAATACATTTCAATCCATTTGTTCATGGATGTTCGTTTTTGATTACAAATTCGCTCATTTCATTGTTGCAAATAACTAAAAAGGTTATATCACATAAGAAATATATAAAAATCTGAAAATGTAATCTTGTTTTTTCTTGTCCCGTAAAAATAATACCAATGACAAAAGTTTAAAAAGATCAATCATCGATCTTGTTTTGTCTCTGTGTTGACAGCAGGTTTTTTGATTTGATCGTCGTTTAAATCTGCTAGCCAATACCGAATCTACCGAATTTCAAAGATTATGGGACGTGTTTCTTATTAAAAATCTTTTAAATTATTTAACTTAAAACGATTGAATGGATTTGTGATTGAAACAGTTAAAAAAGATTTTTAAGTGGTGTGGAATTTTAAAAATCTTATATTTAAAATATGTTAAAAAGAGAACCTTTTCAAAAATTACTCTTTTCTTATGATAACGAAAGCTAAATGTCCCAGTTATGGGTGAATGAAAAAGATGTAATTAAGTTACATTTAAGTGCAGTGTAGGAAAATGTAGAAATTTCATGTAATAGAATTTAAAAACATTAAATGCTTTGTTATAATGTTATAAAAATGGTCAAATGATATTTTCATGTGATAAAGAATTTATAATTACCAATAATTTATTGATGACACCAGTGGACATATGGTCAGTTGGTTGCATCATGGGCGAGATGATTCGAGGAGCTGTCATGTTTCCAGGAACAGATCGTATCCTTTAACATCATCAGTTGGCATGTTGCGTGATTGATGCTTTTCTTCAGATGTTGGATTATAATAATTTATTAGCTCTATGTTAATTGATTAATTACTTTTAGCTTAAATCTGTGTTGATAATTTCCTTGACTATAATGTTTAATTATTAAAATGGTATCTAATGAATCATTCGCCAACACAAAAATATTTTGGCCAATCTTGGATGTTTCTCAATGATATCATTCAACTCTTTCAAATGTTGACAATTGTCTTGCGTTGAAGACATTGACCAATGGAACAAGATTATAGAGCAGCTAGGCACGCCCTCGGCTGACTTCATGCAGAGACTGCAACCTACCGTGAGGAACTACGTGGAGAACCGACCAAGATACAATGGATACACCTTCGATAAGCTCTTTCCAGACGTATACTTTCCTCCTGACAGCACGGAGCACAGTGGTTTGAAGGCAGGCATGGCAAGAGATCTGTTGCAAAAGATGCTGGTCATTGATCCTGAAAGAAGAATAAGCGTTGATGATGCTCTCATGCATGCTTACATAAATGTCTGGTTTGACGAAAGTGAAGTCAACGGAGTATGTTCAAATTTAATTTTTTAAATTCTTGGAAAAAATTTTTGCAAATAGTTTTGAACTGAGATAATTTTCTGCTATATTTGCTGTTATTTTTCATTTTTTAATCTTGATAGTCTCAAGTTTATTTCATCTTCAATCAACTTTCACATTTTCATATATCAATATAATTTATCTTTCGTTTCAAATAATCGTGAAAAATGTTCTCATTCTTTTATTCTATTTTTTCTTATCCTCATTTTATATCTCATTTCATCTAAGCTAGTTTCACTTTTCAACTTTATTTTAATGTTATTTTGTTAGGCGAATAAATTTTCATAATTGTTTTAATTATAATTTCCCAGCCCCCTCCTGCTCAATACGATCATTCAGTAGATGATCGTGAACATACTGTAGCACAATGGAAACGTTTGTTCACACTTTTCACATTGCTTTCATTTGTGTTCTTAATCTACTTTATTTCACTAAAGATTGATGGGTTAAGAGTAAAACAAATGGTATGCAAACATTTACAAACAAACAAAATATGCAGAACTAATATACAGAGAAGTTGTCGAATATTCCTCTCCAGTTCGACACAATAGCTTACAACAACAAAACAACAACAACGCTCCCTCTATGCAAAACCATGCCTCATCTGGTTCGCTAACTTGCTATTCGTTTTTTTTTTCATTACTTAATATGAGTTCGGTTAACTTTATAAATGACATGATGCGAACGAACATCGCGCCATCTTATATTTTGTCACATTTTGTTCATTTTGTCATCTCTGTTAGACTGGGCGGTGTAGTGTAGTGGTTGAAGGCGTCGCCTGTTGCTCGATTGTGTATATTATGCATATTACACACGAGTGTACCTGAGGTACCGACAACAACATCGTCATACACATATGATCGCCACTTTACATGTTTGTTTCAGAGATCTCAAGCACACTGGAGGCGGCTGCCGAACCATCTGCGTCTCACAACAGGAGGAAATGAATCAACGTCCTACCTTTAACTAACTGTGCAACGTTAAACATCATGTCTATCGACGATATCACTTAGACATTTTCATCACTATCAAAACCTCTGATTGCATCATCGTCGTCATGGACTACATCTTCGTCACATCATCAGCATCGACGTCACACTACTTCATCGTCAACATCTCCATCACATCACATCCACCGTCAACATCTCCATCACATCACATCCACCAACACCATCAACGTCACCCTGTTGATGTTCCAATTTTAAGTACAACGCCATTAATAAGCGTTCTGATGTTAATTAGTTATAAAGTTCTTACACATCCTCATGCTTACAAATACGCGTCAACACAGGCACCACACGTGTATGTACAAATATGTGTGTGTGTGTGTGTGTGTGTGTGTGTGTGTGTGTGTGTGTGTGTATTTATATGTATATTTCGTTTATATATATATAGTATGAATGTGTAAAGGGTTGGGAAATGAAGATATGTAAATATGTGCATTTATGTGCGTGTTTGAATTCGATGAAGTTAGTCGAATTCTTAAACCTTTTCGTAGCATTTGTAACAGCTTTTGTTATTTCCTCATCTGCGTCTGAGCTTGCAGACGTAGGAGGATCAAAGTTTCGAATGCGTCGTTTAATTGACGAGCATTCATGGCTTGCCATCTCGATGGTGCAGGCTGGCTGTTGATCAGGTTGGCACATATTGTTAATTTGAAACGATGGATCGTTGGAAATAAACGTTTTATTAATTTGTATACATTTGTTTTACAGAGACAAAATATATATCTGCGTTGTATCTGTATAGGTTCATCTTGTTGTTAACTGCTCGCAATTCATCTACCTATATGAAATGAATAATTCAGCCGACCGATCGCACGCTGCATCCTGTCCAGCATTAACATTTCTTCTTGTTCTTCACTTGTGCACACACAATCATTGTAAGAAAACTAAATTATAAGTTTTTAAGATTTCAAAAATTTTCCAGTACAAAATCCATTCCTTCGTTGAAACTGTTGAATCAATTGAAACTAAAATGTGTTAAACATTGTACGCCGTTGTTATGTCACTCTGACTTCATCTGAGGGAGTTGTAGTTGAACAATCTCCAAAATACGAAATGAATGAAAATATGAAGCGGCCACCTCTTCAGCTGGGGCAGCGTGCACGCATTCACAAATATCTGGAAAAATGACGGGTTCATTTTTTGGTCAGGTGAATGTTTAGCGCGCATGTTTTTAATCTTCATTTATTTAAAAGGCTTTTTAATTCGTCAAATTCAGAGCTATGATGGTAGTTTATATATATTTGCATTATGTGTTTGTGTGTGTGTGTGACACTGTTGGTCTGCAAATTCTCATTTCTCATCCCTATATACTCACGTACTACTACGTCAACACCGTACATAAATGTGTGTGTGTGTGTGTGTGTGTGTGTGTGTGTGTGTGTGTGTGTGTGTGTGTGTGTGTGTGTGTGTGTGTATTTTCACATGTTTATTATACTGATAACAATATAGTGGTTCAAAAATGACATGTTTGGTTATAATTTATTTATTTGCTACAATTTTTATGTCGCTGTAATGTAATTGCCAGCTTGTGGATGAACTTTGTTGTTAATGTAGAACTTTTTCAATGTTCCACGAGCCATACATCCATACACACCCTTCCATTTGGACTGTCTTTATGAAATGATTTTTATTCGTTGTTGTTGTTGCTCTTGTTGGTAATATCGCCGTTGTGTTCGTTTGTTAGTGTCAAAATGGTGAGGTTTATTTTGTTTTAGTGGTTAGGTGAATGTTTATATGCACTGCAGGCATCTAACTTGTGATTTCCAGCTTAATAACTTTTCATTATTGTTGTTCACGATAAATTTTAGGTAAATCTCCTTAAAGATATATTTTTAGTTTTTAAAAATTATGACTCGCTAACTTTTGATTCAGACGAATTTCCATTTTATTTGATGTCACGTTCAATGGGCTCTCATTTTAAGCGTTAAATAATGTTTCAGCGAAATCACATTCATAAAATGGTTATTTATCGAGAAATTGAGTTATATTCACATCTACGCATATTTAGTCAAGCTCTGATAAAGTGCTTGTTTAGAATAACATAATATTAATATATTAACTTTCTTCCTTCATTAGATTTGCCTGTTCACAGGATAGTCATCATTTTACTATGAATTTTCTTAATGAATATAATATGTATAATTTGTATATATAAATGGAATGTAGCACGTGTTAATGAACGTTTAATACGGATGGGCATATTCAGTTTGTGTCTGACTTTCGTTTAGCTCTTATCTGACTTTGAACAGGTCTGAACGTCGCTACGAGCGTTTCATGTGGTAAGTCGTGTTTTTACGACCGCTCATTAAAGATTGATGCCATGTTTGTATTTGTTTTTTAATCTCCATTCAAGAATTCTTTTTTTTATTTCATAATTTCAAAGTAATCGATTTACGAAAAATCGCTGGTTTCAACGACGTAACATCGTTCCTATCTCTTGGTAATATAATTTATCTCTGGAGAAGTTTTGTTTCTCATAATTTCGTTTCGCGTATTTTTTCCCAAGTATTATATGTATATACGTGTTTGCTTGTTTTGGTTTTTCGTCGTTTGCGTACTGAATAACTCAAACAAAAACTATGTAGGTAGCTACAGAAACAAATCAAACTGGTAAACATTCAAAATTAAGTCAAATTTTCGATTGAAATTTTTTTTCGGTACTCGTGCAATTCGACATTCCATAATTTTAGTATAGGAATTGAACTACAGTAATTACTTAGATCGGAAAGCTTTTGCGTCGTTGTTAAATAATCCGCAATCGGTGTTCACGTCCTGTTGGAAGATGCGCTATTTAAAATATAATGAATGTGTGACGTCAACACTTCTCTTACTTCCGGCAAAGTGCACCTGCCTAGTTAGAAGATGTCTGAGCTGATAACTTTGTATATTTGCGATGCAGCTTAAACAATAATGTTTGTAATCAGCACGTATCGTAGTTATATAATGACTTCTTAAACTCAAATATAGAGGATAGTAATAACAATAAAATGTTACATTAACGTATTTTAAAATTTTTTTAAGAAGCTTTTGTTTTATCACAAGGCAGTGTTTTTAAGATGTAACGCTAAGGTATAACCAGAGTGTCTAAATCGGAAAATGTTATATTTATTTTTTAAAATTATATTTTTTTAAAATAATAATATATTAAAATAAATTAAAAATAATAATATAAAAAAATAACTACGGAAAATGTTATTTATTTTCTAAAATTATAATTTTTTCTAAAATTCTTTTTTCAAGATAGTGTTTTTTAGAGGATAAATATATGTAGCGATAAGTAATCATCTTTAATACTGAAAATAATGCTAATAATATAAATAAAATCACATAATTTTTTCCCTGTATGTTGTAAAACATAAAAATGAGGTAATTTTATTGAGAAAAACAATTACGTTGAGTGATTTTAAGGTTTTTTTAAACTATCAGTAGTGAAAATAAGATAAAATTATGATGCAAAAGTTGAAAAAATTTTCTGGAATTCGTGAATCGAAAATTTTTACCCAGAGTCGGATTTACCTGAGGGACTAGAATCGGAGTCGGGAATCGGATTTTTTGAGGAATCGGATAATTCTCTCCCGACTTCGGCACTGAATATAACAAACTTATTTCTGAGTATAAGAATTCGAAACTCTGCCTTTAACCAAGTTGACCGGTAGTTTGGTTTTTTCTGTTTATTTTTCACAATATGTGAAAATAATTAGATCTCAACTTATTCCCTTTTTTATTTATTTCGATAAAACCGTTGCTAATTTTAACTGTTCGTACATTTCAAACTCACCTTCATAAAAACAAACACGTGTGCACACGCATTCATTTTAGTTCCTTTGTGATTAATTGGTACAAAAATGATTTTCGATTTTTATTTACAAATTTTAATGGTAGATTGAACTTGTCAATGCGTGTCAAGTAATCATGATTAATACTTCATTTATGTTTCAGTCAAATATATTTACCTACAAAGTTGGAAATATTGTTTTGCGTTATTAATGTTTCACTAGATGGTGTAAATAAAGACTAGTGCTTGTCGTTGAAGTTTTATATGAAGAAATAATGCACAGCCTGAATTTGAAAGAATGTTCGAACATTATGACGTCACTTGTTCATACATTTGCCTCCATATTGAAACCAACATGGGTATTATGTAGTAGTGCTAAAAGCTGAACGTTAATGTTAGTTTAAACCTATTTGTACAAATTTTAAAAGCTGAACGTTAATGTTCGTTTAAACCTATTTGTACAAATGCCTTCGAAGATTACATTTCTGCCGTGCTGTTATATATATTATATATATAAATATATATCTATAATATAACACACACACACACACATATATATATATATATACAAATATATATACATATATATATATATATATATATATATATATATATATATTCGAAATATTGAGAAATGTAATAAAAAAACTTAAAATTTAAAATTACTAGAAATTTAAATTATTGCATATATATATATATATATATATATATATATATATATATATATATATATATATATATATATTACAATATTACAATATATATATATTACAATATTCTTTACAACGTCAAAGTTCATCTTGACAAAGTCAATATTTCCCTATATATACAGCAAGGAGCACTGATGATGATTCATTCGGAATGGAAATATGGCCTTATTTGCAGCATGAATTCGAAAAATAAGTTTATTTTGAATTTTAATAAACTAAACGTTCACCAAAAAACTTTAGTGAGAAAAATCGAAAAAACGAACTACAAACATATTAACGCCAAACATTCGGTAGAATTTATAGAATATTGTAAATATATATATATATATATATATATATATATATATATACAATATATATATATTATAATATTCTTTACAATGACAACGTCTTGACAAAGATATATATATATATATATATATATATATATATATATATATATATATTCAAAATCGGGCTGCCAAGTTGTTAACTGGTGATTCATATTTTGATCATGTTACTCCTATTCTCTTCAATCTTCATTGGTTGCCCGTTCAACAAAGAATTGTCTTCAAAATTGCCCTACTGGTGTATAAAAGCATTAATGGATTAGCGCCGAAATATTTAATGGATCGAATTGTTCCAAAAAATGCACCGTTACAGTGTCAGAAGTTACGGTCAAACGATTTAGATTTGTTAACAATTCGACAAACTCAGCTTGCTGTTGGTTGCAGAGATTTCGCTGGGACCGAAGATTTAGAACAGTTTGCCGGTTGACTTGCAAAATCGTGGGTTGTCAATTACTGAATTTCGAAGAAAGCTAAAGAACCATCTTTTCAGACAAACTTTTCATGATATGATTTGATTGAAGTGAAACATTTAATCAACTTTTGCATTAGCGCATTTTATCAACTTTTACATTGTTAGCGCCTTTGAGAACAATAAAGGGCGCTTTATATATAAATAATCTAATAATATATATATATATGTTATTGGTAAAAGACCATAATTTGAAAACCAATAAATTTAAAAGGAGGAACATTAAAAAGGAAAAGAAAGTGAATAGCTTTAAAAAATAATAAGTTTTTATGTTCTTTTTGAAAATGTCAAAGCTTTGTCGAAGTTTTTTCAAAATTTTGCTGGCTTCGATAAGAAATGTGAAATAAATAAAAAATCTAAAATAAAACAAAGCAAATGAAAAATACTCATAAATTAAAAATAATGGTAAATAAATGAAATAACTAAGCAAAGAAGTATGTGTATATATGCGACAAATGTAACTGGTATAAGTATACCTTACGTAATACTACTTCGTAAGCGCGAACTTTGGAGATGAAAATATAGAAAGTGAGACCGTGAGAAGTATGTAAGAGGTATTTTAAATGTTACAGTTACGATCATAGGTCATTCATATTTAAAATTAGTGTTTTTTATCTTGTTTATGTTTTCAAGTCACAGATGTTGTCTCTGTTTCTTAATAAGTATTAAGAGATACCAAATATTTTTAAAATGTGGAGCGGAAGATTTGAGAGAGCTAGCAATCATCACTTGATGAAAACTTTCAACTCTTCGTTTCATTTAGATAAAAGATTATACGAAGAAGATATAATGGTCAGTTATGAAATTGTGAAATTATTTTTTGTGATTTATTTTGTAATTATATGTGTCATTTCTATATAAATTATTTTTCCACATAACTATTTTACTTTCAGATTTATTTTTAGCAACTGAATTGTTATTTGTGTGTTTATGTCACACATTTAACTCAGTTTGGTAATTAGGTAAGGTATACAAGATGACCCAACTGTAAACATAGGTCCAATTTTTTAATAAAAAGAAAAAATTAAACTTGACAATGATGATAACTGAAAGTTTATCATTTTAACTTCAAATAATTTTTTTTCTGAAGACCCGGTCTCATAACTTTTATATTGTAATCTGACCACAGAAAATATGATAAACCAAAGATTACGCACCACACCGTTGTATCTAACGAGCTACATAATTTCAAAAATAATAATTTCAATAATAATTCAAAAAATAAAATGATATGACGTTTTGTTTAACTGTATTATTAAAAACGAGATGAAAAATTAGTCTAGCGTCAATGTAATGTATCTTCTCCTTCCATCCAAACTAAAGGTCGTATCATCCATTCCAGACAACAGAACCCATTACGGAAAAATTTCTTCGACAAAGAGCTAAGTTTATGTCAAGTACAAACAGTAAACCTGAATTGTCAATGGAAATGTTTGATTCAACAGTGGCATTGTTCTAGGAATGATTCTGTCGGTTAAATATTTATATTGATACATTTAAAAACCGTTAAACATGTCTTGAAAATAACTCTCTAACAAAAAAAGAGCAAAAAAATGGCTTGACGTGGTGGTATTTAAGGCCACCTAAAACCAACCTTGCAGTCCAATTTTGAACTGGCTGCAGTCTAGCCATATTTACACCAGACAGGTCTTAATATTGACTATTGCAATAGTCTATTTTTGAGTAGATAATGGAATGAACAAGATCGTTTGATGAGCCTAAGTCTACGCAATTGTTTCAAGCATTCTTTTGAAACTGCCCTATTGTGAAAGTTAAAATACATGTTATCAAAAACAAAACCCAGGTTGTGTGCAAATGTGCAAAATTCAATGCCAGAATTTCCAAGTCTGATGGACTCAATGTTCATTTTTTCTAATTGCTCCCTAGTGCCAATCGGTATAAACTGAATTTTTGATTGATTCAATTTAAGCCTATTTGACATCATCCGTTAAATAATTTTTGAAAAACATGATCTGAGTCTACGGACAAGATCATCAAAACGACAAAGGGGGCACTAGCAATGATCTTATTATCACCAGCAAAACCGTGAGGTTTAAAGTTATATCTGTCAATGATTTTGAAAATATGTGCAGTGTACAACACAAACAGGAGGGAGCCGAGAATCGACTTCTATGGAACACCATGTGACACAGTTTCAACGTGTGTCAGGTTATATCTGGAAAGAACCTGTTGCGTACGAACAGAAAGATATGACTCAACCATTGAAGAACAACACCATATATTCCAAATGAATATTGAAGCTTGCGTAAAAGCAATGAGTGATCGACACAATCAAAGGCAGAGATCACATCTAAAAGAGCAAGCAACGACACATTCTGATCATCTGGGGAGAAATACAAATTAGAACAAACATGCAATAAAACCGTCTCAGTTGAATGGAACTGACGATAACCAGATTGGTTTATCAGAAAAAGACTATTAGTGTTATAGTGTTTAAGTTAGAGACAAGTTACTGAAAGACTATGCGTATATATGTTATATATATATATATATTTGTTATATATATATATATATATATCAATTAGATAAATCAAATATATTTATATATATATATATATATATATATCAAATCAAATCAAATTTTGTATTTATATAGTGCCAAATATAATTGGTTCTCATCGGCGCTCTCCTCGCATAAAGCGTGTTGAAAGCGTAATATATATGCTTTCCTACAAAGTTTTTTGTATTATATCAAATTAACATAAAATGTCACACAAAAAATCATTTTTAAATCTGTATGCCCCCGCCGGCTAAAATTCTTTGCAATGCCACTAAAAAGATGAAAAGAATTTAATGATAATGATGACAATTGAAAAAAACGTTTCATGAAGAAGTTTGAAAAAAGCTTTATATATAATATTTAAAAAATAGCTTCTGGAATAAACTAAATTTAAAATTTTTTCTGGGTTCATTAATAACATTTTTTATGTTTCACCTAAAAAATAAATTGCTTGACATTCACATTTTTAAATGCATTGTTCTATCACCGCCGTTTCAATTAAAGTGCAGCATAGCTTACGCTAGAGGACAGTTTGAAGCTGGTTTGATATCGAAGGATGATAGCGAATCCATAGAAAACGGACTTAAAAAGGTATTTATTTATTTTCCACTTTTCAATCGAGTTACACACAGGAATTGAACTATAGCACTATACATATAATTGGTAACTTGGTTTTTATCACTATATTCTATCTTTCTACTCTCGCCAATTGCCCGAACTCATCATAATGTATGAGATCTTCTGCGCACTTATGATGAATGTGTGACTTCAATGCTGCTCTTTTTTCTTGTAATGTTTATAATGAAAAGAAGATGATAGTAAAACACCAGTGTAGAATATCATAGGTTTATTCGATAGGTTAAGTTTGGTAAAATGTTTTGAAGAACTAAATCATATGTAGACGGGATTAAAATATAAACAATCGCCCTGATTCACTGAGTTTAAGTTTCAATAATATTTAAATAATTTTTTTGTTTCTTTTTTATAATTTTGATTAATTAGAAACAATTACTGATGGATGACTAACGTGCAGATAAAAGAGGAGTGGGAGGAGGGTGTCTTCCCGGTTCATGAAGGTCAAGTGGACGAAGACATACATTCTGCTCACGAGAGAAGACTGAAGGCAACTTATTTTATAAGTTTAAATGCTGATTTATATATATATATATATATATATATATATATATATATATATATATATATATATATATTATCAATTATTATCAAACACTTATAAAGCGCCTATTAAAATAAATATCTCCCACAAGCGCTATCGAAAAAAGAAAAATAATAAACGAACAGTGAAATAATGTACATCCTATCAATAGACGATATGATACAATCAATTACAATCGTTCATCGCAAATAGATAAGTTTTCAAATTCTTTTTGAAATCAACAATGTTCATCTTTGACATTCTCATCGACATTGGCAGACTATTCCAGACGATTGGTCCCGACACTGCAATGTCTCTAGACGATGTCTGCAGCTGCGTAGTTGGTACAATCAACAAATTGACGTCATCTGATCGCATGCGTCTGCCAGTCGAAGACAGCGGCTTCTTTATGAATCTATCAGCCAGGTATTCTGGGAGTTGTCCGTTTATGGCCTTGTACATAATGACGCATATTTTGTAAAAAATTCGTTTCTTCACTGTTAGCCAATGGAGGCTATTCAGAATTGGCGTCACATGATCGTATTTTCTGCCTCTAACAATCACCTTTGCAGCTCTGTTCTGAATAG
>NW_008705387.1:755196-767460 GCF_000326865.2 Helobdella robusta | reverse complement strand
ACATATATATATATATATATATATATATATATATATATATATATATATATATATATATATATATATATATATATATATATATATATATATATATATATATATATATATATATATATATACGTAACTTATGAAAAATTTATCAATTGTTGTATTTACAATGGTGTCATCTCGACAGTACAGCATTAAAAAAAATTAATTCTTTGGAATTTTAAATAGGTAAAACCATACAATTAGAATACCTATACTAGCCCACGAGTGCGATTTAGAGTCTGGTCTTATTCTTCAGTTTCTGTTTATAAAATTTGTATAGTTTATTAATAAATATTTATTTATTTTTTAAAGGTTTTATTCATTTTGGTTATTTTTTAATTGATTTATTTCATGCATTTTCACAATACATCAGCACGTATAGTATCTTTTTTCTGGTCTCATATAGCCCCGCTGATTTGAGATCATCGTGCTTGACTGGACTTCCCTGAGTAAAACATTCAAAGTATGAATTTATCCCGCCTAGTGAAGGCCGAATTTAAAGCAAAGCAGGCGAGGTTTCCGTCCTGCGGTCTCTGCATTTTAACATATCTTTCAACTGTTGGAACAAACAAAAAAATAAAAAATATTGTCGCGAATATTTTCATAAATTAATTATTGTCATATTGATGCAGAGAAAATTGAAATAAATAAAATAATTAGAGACCTTCACTAAATAATCCGGGGTTTCTATTTTTTTATATTTTTTATATATTTATAGCCTTTCACTACTCCAAAATTTTATTCTTTTTTTAATAGTTGAACGAAGCCTGGCTGTCACCTCCAAACATTTTTCTAAACCCCACTTTTAAAATATCTCTGGCGGTTTTTGAAATTTGATGTCGATCATCCAATTCCTCTCCAGGCTGTCCACGGATCTCCTCCTTAATCGTCGCAACTCCAATGTTTTTCAATTTTTTCGAACTCGATCAACTCAGACGAACCCGATATGCCTTCTTGTTCGCTGGCATAAAGTATTTTTTGTTGTTTTCAGTTTCAACAAGAGATGCATGAATCGTTTAGAAATCATCAATTTTATTTAGTTTACTCACACTGGGAGTAAAATTTTGAACGGATGGCAACTGATTCACACTGTTTCACACGCCAGTTACAATGCGTTACAATAATTGTTCACAATATTGCATTTAAAAAAATTTAACAATTCAATAAATAAAACAAATTTAAAGTTATTTGTCAAGCTTTTTTCAAAACAATAGAGTCAGTTGTGTTGGTGTTACCGCCTGATGAGACCGATCGCTTAACTGCATTCTCTTGACTGAATTTCATTGCTATTATTTAAATGCGTTTTGATTTTGCTTTACACTAATTTGTAACAACGAAAGCAGGAGTTGATAGGAAGCCGATTGGGAGGAAGTTTGCAGAGAGGAAGAAGTCGTAACGATCAAGTGGCCACCGACATGTTGCTCTGGCTCAGGAAATCTTCAGAGAATATCGTCAACACGATAATACAATTGATAAGAATCTGTTTAGACAAAGCAAAAACGTAAGCCAGAGCATTTTATACTTAAACGACAGATGGAATTTATATTATTAACAATCTCTTTGGCGATGCAGCTGTTACAAAAAATAATTTAATCTTATTTATCAGCTTTCATAATACAATAAAATGCTGTGATAGTTTTCAGATAGTTGTGATGTGATTATCATTATTATACGTACAATTGTTGGCAGGCACATACACATCATAATGCCAGGGTACACACATTTGCAGAAGGCCCAACCAATCAGGTGGAGCCACATGATGCTCAGGTTCATGCTGTTATTACTTTGTTACTCTGCTTCAAATTAGGATCACGTTTAGATCAACTTTATTTTAACACTTTGCAATTTCTTCGTTGGTTTGGAACGCTAATGTTTTGGATAATTCCGAATGTTTTGACCTCAAACAAAAGTTATGTGGCAATGTTTGAAAGAGACCTGGCCAGACTGAAATACTTCCAAGCAAGCATCAACGAGTGTCCACTCGGCAGGTTTCTCACTTGAAATTATTTGCAAAGTATTTATTTGAAAGTTGTTCTGATTGTATCGCAACATAATTTAATTTGAAGTGGAGCCCTGTCTGGCAACGCTTTCAACATGAACCGCGAGAGGATGGCGGGTTGGCTGAACTTCAGCAGGGTCAGCGTCAACAGCATTGAAACTGTCGGTAATCGAGATTTCGTCGGTTTGTTCGATGTTGCTTTTTCAAATTTATATTTTGAACTTTTTGCAATTGAAAAAAAAATATTATGATAAGGGAAATGTTTTCTTACTGCATAAATTCTACACCGATGATGGCATTTTATGCCGAAGAAAGCTTTTTAGTCTGTAAATATTTGTTTGATATCTTGCGCCTCAAATTGCATTTGTTGTTAATAACAACAACGACAAGTTGGTTGGCCATTTAATTCAGACGGCAGAAGTCACATGTCTTGCCTTGTTACTGCGCTCTTATCCAGTTTGAATTCTGTTAAAAACTCTGAGACTATCATTCACATGCTTTGCGCGTATGAAATTCATTCTACTTTGATGTTTAAAATTTGAAAAGTAACTTATATTTACAAACAAATTTGAATCAAAATCTTTGCAACAAAAAATGATGAAAATTAAAAAATATTAAAAATTAAAAGTTGACGCCAGGTTTTGAAAAGTGCGAAAAAACATTTCTTAACAATTAGCAAATCGTTCATCTGCACGTGCAGATCGTTTTATTTTTTTATTGATATCAACCATTTGTTTAACATTTTTTAGTCTTTATTATTATTGCAGCTCTGACATACGCAGAACCACTTGCAATGTTGCGTATATATTATCGATAATCTTTTATGTTCTTTATGTCTTCATCCATTGATATGAAGCAGCCATCTTCGCCACAAAGGTTGTTAACATCCTTTTCACACGACGTACACATGTATTTTATGTGCACGCGCAAGCACCGCACCATATACGCTGAGTATATGATAGCCATTGAGATGTTTGACTCAGCACGCATTTGAACCACTGAGCCATCTCGCCGAACATTAATATTATACTTTTGTTGTAATTTTTTCAGTTGGAACTTAAAAACATTGTCGAATAACTTAAGTTTTTTTTAATTAAAATTTGCGTATGTAATTTTTTTTTCTAAAATTATTTTAACTGTTCGCATAGGTATTTAAAAATATACTTGATCAACTCTTAATCAATTGAATCTCACGATATATTAACAACTATTAAGTACTCTGTTGTTTACATTTCCTGTACGACCCTTCAATTCAACAAATTGTACACCGTTACACATGTTTACAAAAGTTTTGAAACCATGAAGCAAATGCTAAAAGATTTGTGTATCCCAACAAATGTGACAACTTTTACAGAGCACTTGTAATGTATTTTCATATTAGCTTACGATTGTATAACTTATTGAAACAAATGTTTGCACATGATGATAATGATGATGATGATGATGATGATGATGATGCACCTCCAGCTGACTTTTTGTACTGGGCAAGCATGTTCTCCATCCATTGCAGTCGGTTGTCAGAAGATTTCATACTGTTCTCAACCAGAGAATTCAAATTCGTCAAATTATCTGAACAATTTAGGTAAAGAAAGCTTAATTTATTTTTAACTTTTTTCAACACCGCTGATAAATGTATTACAATTTTGATAACGATGGATGAAAGAAATTTACATTTGCAGCACGGGAAGCAGCTTGATGCCGCAGAAAAAAAATCCTGATAGCTTGGAGCTTGTGAGAGGAAAATGTGGACAAATCATGGGAAAGGTAAATTTTAATAAAGAATTGGAGTGCCATTAAAATTGTTTTCATATTATCAAATTTCTTATTTTATATAGGTTCAAATTAATTATAGATCGAATGATACAATAAAATAAAATAGAATTATGTAATACAATTTCCGCATCGATTTCAAATCAAAATTTGCACAAATTGTCAAACCAACAGACTTGTCAAGCAACGATTTATATTATACATTTCTGAACCATTCTATTTGACAAAAAATTAAAAAAAGAAGAAAACAAATAATTTAAAATTATGAGCTATCCATAAAGGATGTCACGCTTTTTTAACGTTTTTTTGACCCCCCTCTCCCTTATCACAAACTGTCACAAATCGACCATTCACCAAAAATAACCATGTCACAAACCCCCATCTTAGTGAAGAGTCTTCAAACAATGTAATTGTTCTATGCATTTTATTTTTATTGATATCAAAATAACGAATGACAAGTTTTTATGACGATAGTTCGATATCTAAATGCTTTACCGTAATTAAAATATAACGAATTGATATTAACTTCTACGCAGTTAATGTTAAATACATTAGATACAAATTACACAGTGGTAAACTTTAACGATGGCATTTAAATTTGACTCTTCCTTTAATTAATATTCATGAGCTATTTGCTCGCTTGAAAACTTTAATATTTATTTATGCGCATATGTATGAAAAACAATTTATTTATTGTTTTGTTTATTTAAAAAAGGGGCGTCAAACTTGCGTTTACCCCCCTTCCTCTCGTCACAAAGTGTCACAAATATTTGGACGCCCTCTTCCCCCTTAAAGCGTGACATCCTTTATGGGCAGTCCCTTATACTTAGTAATGTTGAATGATTCGTTTAATTATAACCTTCTACCGAACAAGTGTTTTGGTTTCTTGACGACCATGAAAGGGCTTCCAAGCTCGTACAGCAAAGATCTGCAGGAAGACAAGCAGGCCATGTTCGACGTTCACGACTGCGTACTGAACATCATCGAGATCATCAAGGGAGTCATCGAAAGCCTGCAGGTCGATACTTTTAGACTTCAAAATTAGTACCAATTGCTATTTTTTATAATTTATACTTATCAGTGGATGTCTGATTGCAAATTATTTTGCACAAACTAAATTTCGAAGTTCTTAGTCTTGTGTTTTGTACTACGGTGAAGTAGTAAACAATTTTATTATGTTCATCAAATTTAAGAACAGGAGTGGTATATTAAAAAAAGAATGGCTACGGAAAGTAATTGTTTAATATTTCAAAGGCATATATCAAAATAACTTGTGAAAAAAAAATACAAGACTAAAAAGAATATGCTTCTCGTTCAGTCTTTAAATGTTTTAAGACACTCCAGGCTAAAAAGTATTTCAAATTAAAATGCGTGGCAAACACCTGTGAGTAGATTTCTACCATATTCGACAGGGACCATCCTCTTTATAAAACTTAACAGTTGCGACTTGAGAAATAGCGGTATATATGAAACAGTATTATAAAACAAAAACGAAAAAAATCTGTTTAAAATTTGAATTCACCCTATTTGATAAACTAGTTTTAAGTACTTATTTCAAGGTCTGTTTAGTATATTTGTGACTTTTATTTATTTTAATTTTAAGAAATATAAATGTGATTGAAAATCGTTGCACATTTCAGATAAATGAGGAATCCTGCGTCAACGCTTTATCGCCCGAGTTACTTGCCACCGATCTTGCATACTATTTAACTAAAAAAGGGGTTAATGATCTACTTTTGTCGGTTCATGAAAATAATTGTCATTTTATACACTGTGTATTTTAAAACAACTATTTTAACTTACTGTACTATTATTATTATTATTATCATCATAATTATTTATTATTATTAATGTTATTGTTGTTGTTATTATTTTTTTTACATTTATTTCCATTATCATCATTATCAGGAAATTTATATAGCGCTTTCTCACACTGCTGAAGAACTGTTTGAATAGCACGGGTTATTTAGAGATGAGAGGAGCTTTTAGTGCTTTGCGAAACTTCTCAAATGTCAATCCTCCCATTGATAAGCTGTGTGGTAAGCTGGTCCACATTTCGGACAATGACAGCAAAATTTTGTTACAGGCACCAACAGATAATATTGATCGTCTGAACTTAACTGATAGCGTGCAAGCGGTTTCGTTCTACATTTTTCAGACACACCACTTGGGCTAAATTTATTTAATTATTAGAAAATTCTAGTGACAATTTTTAAATTGATTATTAAAAAATTTCTCTCTCCTAACTCGTACTGAAGGCCTCTTCGTCCCTATTTTGTGGGTGTTCCTAGGTGGGAATGTTGAATTTAATGAAATTGAGGCTAGGATTGAAAAGGATTTTTAAAATCTACATTAAAGATGCACGTCATCGGCTTCAATGGTTCCTCAAGAGATTAGAGATGGATGATTTACTAATTGCTTGAAATAAAAAAAAAGTTAATTTTGTTAATGGTTATATATGGGTCATTTTTATTGCGTGACCACTATTATGCCAGGTAGCATTCCGGGATGCACACTTCATTGTGGGACAGCTGGTTTTGAAAGCAGAGCAACTTCACTGTGAAATATCACAATTATCTTTGGATCAACTTCAGACTATTAGGTTCATTTTATTGATATTCTTGCTTGAATTAAGTTGTAAACGTTGAAAATATCGACAAAGTTCAATTTTGCAACTAAATCAAATTTATTTTGTTTCAACCAATTTTCTTTTTTAAATGTTTTGAATTCTTTATATTATTTTCCTCATACACAGTTCACTATTTTGAGTTTAATCTACATTTCAAATACATCGTATATATAGAGTTTTTGTTTTTCCACCCTGCAAAGCTGTTTTTTACCAAATGTTTTTAAATTAAGTTTTTAGCAATCAAAATTATTTTTAAAGCAACGACAGTAAAGTATAAGATACTGATAAAAAAGAAAGTGGAAAATGTAAGACGAAGCAGTAGAGGTTTCGGCGCTCCTTTTGATTTGTATAATAGCTGGAATGGTAATTTTTAAAAAAAGCATTAACAACTCATTAAATGAATGTTTAAAAATGAAAATGCTATGTATAGTTTAAAATAATATATAAAAATTTTAGCAAGTTTTATTGTAAGTTCATCCATTAAAATGTTGTTAAATTATTTCTTGAAACAGTTCACATTTTTCGGAAGATGTAAAAAACATTTGGAACTACGAAAGAAGTGTTGAACAGTACAAATCCACCGGAGGAACCAGCATCTCCGCCATACAAGCCCAAATTAACTATTTCGAAGAAATGATCAATCTTTGAATCAACTCGATTCACCTCGTTTCATACAATAAAATAACATGGTGATGCAATTTTATTCTTGTTTAATTTGTTCATTTTATCAACTTGTTTGGTTTTTTATTAAATTGATATTTGCAGGCAGGTAATAGTTTGTTGATTGGTGGTAACATTTATTTTCAAGAAATGAAATAAAAAAGAGTTTCATAAAACACTGAAACGTTTTTATGAAATGCCAATAAAAAAAGACAACTAGTAAACAAATTGATTAAAAGACAAATAAAACAGATCAATATCAGATATCCCGTTTTTTGATACCCTTTCCCTGCCACAAGTTTTCCAACCCCCACGTTATGCGTGTCACAATTTTTTGGACCCCCTCTTAATGGCTTAACTGCTAACAATTTAAAAAGCTTTACGCACATTACGACTTTCATAAAAATTGATTAAAAGAAGTTTAAAGACATTATACACTCTTCTGAAATTCAGAAAAAAATCATCAACACAGCGAATACGTGCTAAACGACGCATCACGCACGAAGCATGTGATTGGCGGGAATCATTATGTCAAATTCAAACCCGGTCCCTGCGAAACTGGACGCGGACCTTTTAACCGCTAGGCCATCATGCCATTCGAATGAAAATTAAAATAAAAAAAAAACATCTGTTAGCGTTAAATCAACTGACAAATAGTCTTCAATATAAATACACAACTTACTAGCGACAGTGTTGTATAATAAATTTTCAATTTCGTTTATTCAAAAGGTATTAATTAAAATGTAAGCAATTTCATTTTTCATTACAACTAAATCTTATCTTAAAGATGTCTAAGATTTGGTGCATAAAAATAGCAACAGAAGTTTATCTTTAAAAAGAGTTCAACAAGAGTTCACAAAAAGAGTTCATTCATTTTGACGTTGCTCAGTTGTTCTTCAGCTTGTACAAAATATATAACAGGTTAGTGGACACGTTGAGAAAATAAGATGAAAAGCAAAAGAAAGGGATCAAATGTCATCAAGCAAAATAAATGGAAATCCTTATTTAATTATTGCCAGGTCAAGCAAATTAAGAGAATTGTTTAATATTGTTATAACCGTGCTACCGAACGCAATAGAACATTCTAGAATATGCTAGAATCGGACCATCTAGTTCTAGAAGAATCTAGAAACGACGCTTGCGAAGAGTATATAAGCGCACGTCGCAAGAAGATTAGCGATTAGTGAAATTCGTGATTTTGTAAATTCGTGACTGTGATTTTGTGAATAGCGATTCGGTGAATTATTTAAAGCGATATTTGATTTGTTTTGTTGACGTTGTCATAGCGATAGATTTTGAACAATTTAAAAGTTAATTGTTGTGTTAATTTGAATTTGCTAGAAATAAACGATTAGTTGATTTCTTCTGTAAATAAAGTTTAATAACTAATAACTGTTTTGAGTATTTTATTCAATCGAAGATTTGAACCCGTCGCATCGTAAATCGGTCACGACAGCGAGTATTATAACATTGGTGTCAGAAGTAGGATCTTCGACTAGCGAATTACTACTCATAGAAAAAGAACACGATGTCAAAACTGTGTGGTTTGAACGTAGTTCAGCTACGAGAAGAACTACAGAAACGAAGCCTTGTCACAAGTGGCAACAAAAAAGTACTAGTAGCACGTCTGAGAGAAGCTCTCATTGACGAAGGTAAGAACCCAGACGAATTCAAGTTTGATGGTGCTGACGAAGACAATGAAATTAGCACAGGCACGTTTACAACCGCTAAAATGATGGAACTTCTGGTTGGTATGTCAACTGAAATAAAACAACAGATCAAGGAACAGTCCGAACAGATCAAAGAACAGTCCGAACGACAGTCAGAACGACAGACAGAAGAGTTAAAACAACAAATCAAGGAACAGTCCGAACGACAGACAGAGGAGTTAAAACAGATCAAGGACCAGCTAAAACACGTAAAATTGGAAGTGGCAGAACAGATTGAAGAACAGTCAACAAGAATAGAAATGATCGAGCAGAAACTTGATCGTCAGACCGTTGAGGTAGATCACAAGATAGACAAATTGAAGCGAGAATTGGAGCAATCCAAAAAAATGGCCATGCCGTTAGATCACGCATTCGGAAGAACTTTGAAGGTAAGAGCATTTGACGGAGAAATGTCCTGGAACGTTTATAAAACCCAGTTCGAAGCAGCGGCAACTAGTAACTGTTGGAACGGAAAAGAACGTGCATCAGCACTGATACTGGCCCTGCGAGGTTCAGCAGCAGAGGTTCTTCAGACGATTTCGGCGAAGAACCACTTCAACTATGAAGTTCTGGTTAGCGCGTTGAATTTACGTTATGGTGAAGAACACATGAAACAGATTTATCGGTCTCAGCTTAGAAACAGAACGCAACGATCTGGTGAATCCATTCAGCAGCTGGCACAAGATATCGAACGGTCGACATTGCTGTCGTATCCGACATCAGACCCCGAGCATAGAGACGAAACTGCCCTGGATACGTTTATCAAAGCCCTTCGTGATTCGGAACTCAAGCAATCCCTTCTCTTGTCAGATAAACGAAAACTCAAGGATGCCGTTGCGCACAGTCTCACTTTTGAATCGGTAAAACAAGCATCAAAAAGTGACGTACGTTTACGCCAAGTACATGAAGAATGCTCTTGCCAGAAGGTGGTTGTGAAACGCGAACCCCAACAGCATGGTGTACCCCAATGCTGGATTTGTGGTAAAAAAGGCCATCTACGTCGTGATTGTAAACACCGCCTAAAAGATAACCACTGCCGAAATTGCGCAACAAGATGATGCAAAAGAAGAGAACATAATCCTGTATCACGATCGGCCCCTTCTAACGAAGGGGCGGAAAACTAATAAGAGCCAACTTTGTGGGGCAGAGGTTGGCTAGTAGAATTGACGCCCCAAAAATGGTCTTATTCCTGTCAGAATAATGAATACCGCTAAACACACTATTAAAATTAAAAAAGGCGAGGAAATAGGTAATTGCCAATCAATAAATTTGGTGAAATCATTAGATATGGAGCAACAGGAAAAGGTTCTACCAACTGACAAAGGTAGACTCAAAGAACTTACCAAAAATCTACTGGATGAACTTAATTTGTATCAAGAAGACCGTCTAAAAGCCGAGGCGTTGATTGCTGATTTTGCAGACGTGTTTTCAACCGGTGACAATGACCAAGGTAAAACAGCTCTGGTAACTCACCGAATTGATACTCAGGATTCGAAACCGATCCGACAAGTACCACGACGTCTTCCTATAGCAAAACAAACAGAAGTAAACAAAATGATAACGACAATGCAAAATCAAGGCGTCATCGAACCGTCATCAAGTCCCTGGATTTCGCCAGTTGTTTTGACAAAGAAGAAGGACGGCACTACCCGTTTTTGCGTTGATTATAGGAAGTTAAATGATGTGACTAAAAAGGACAGCTATCCGTTACCGAGGATTGATGACATCATGGACACCCTATCTGGCTCAAGTTGGTTCTCTACGCTTGATTTGAAAAGCGGATACTGGCAAGTAGAAATCGACAAGAACGATCGCGAAAAGACAGCGTTTTCTATCGGATCGGGGCTGTGGCAATTCACCGTCATGCCATTTGGATTGTGCAATGCTCCAGCTACATTCGAGCGACTGATGGAATGTGTATTGCAAGGTCTTAACTGGAAAACCTGTCTTGTCTATTTAGACGACATAATTGTTCTAGGAAGAACATTTGATCAACACGTCGAAAACTTACGGGAAATCTTCACAAGACTTCGGGTGGCAAATTTAAAGCTGAACGTTGAAAAGTGCAGGTTATTTTCTAAAGAAGTTAACTATTTGGGACATGTGGTATCTTCAGATGGAGTTCGAACCGATCCCAGCAAGATAGAAATTGTGAAAGACTGGCCAACTCCAAAGGATAAAAATGAATTGCGCAGTTTTCTGGGATTGGCAACGTACTATCGACGTTTTGTAAAGGATTTTGCAAAAGTTGCCAGACCTCTCCACCAACTTACCGAGAAGGACCGAGTTTTCAACTGGAATACCCTATGCGACTCAGCATTTGAAAAGTTAAAAGTTGAATTATGTGATGCTCCTTTGCTAGCATATCCAGTTCGTGGCAAGACGTTTGTGTTAGATACTGATGCAAGTAACAACGGAATCGGAGCCGTTTTGTCACAGCATATAGACGGAGAAGAAAAGGTGCTAGCGTATTATAGCAGAGGATTCACAAAGCCCGAACGAAACTATTGTGTGACCAGGAAGGACTTACTAGCAATAGTCAATGCAACAAAACACTTCCACAAGTACCTTTATGGACAGAAATTTCTTCTCCGAACTGATCATGCAGCGTTAAGATGGCTCCTCAACTTCAAGGATCTTGAAGGACAGATGGCCCGATGGTTGGAGCGTTTACAAATGTACGACTTCGAGATCGTGCACCGCAAAGGAACAACTTATAGTAATGCTGATGCTCTCTCACGTCGACCATGTTTACCAGGATGCAAATATTGCTGTTGTCACGAGGAGAAGATACAATCGGAAGACATAAGAGCAACAACAATATCAGCGGATGACGGTTGGACACCGACGGATCTTGCTGATGCACAGTTTGCGGATGAGGACCTACAACATCTGATCACATGGAAGAAGGAGGGCAAGCGACCGGACTGGCAAAGCATCTCAGAATATAGTGCCGTGTTAAAGGGTTACTGGAGAGACCAGGGGCGTCATTTCAGATTTTGGTTGGGGGGGGCAAACTTATGTGGTCTATGACTTAGCATGTAACATATATATATATATGTATATATATATATATATATATATATATATATATATATATATATATATATATATATATATATATTATTAATAAAGATCACGGCGTTTCTTACAGTACTCAATCTATATGATAGTTTCTCGATTCTTCGAATAATTCTCCGATCTACCAAGCTTAACTTGTTAATGCTATCAACAAAATTTCTATTTACAGAAGATGTCATTATCTACATGTATGCATATAGTACTATTTCGACTACCTAGTCTCGTCAGTGCAACATTATAATAAATTTTACATTTTTAAAGTTTTTAAAATTTCAAAATTTTTAAAGTTTTAAAATTACTAAATTATATATCCTATATATATCCTTTTTACAAAGAATTTAAAATTAACACTTTTATAATTTATAATTTTAATATTTTATAATTTT
>NW_008705387.1:729784-755146 GCF_000326865.2 Helobdella robusta | reverse complement strand
GGCAATTGGCCCCCCTGCCTCCCCCCAAATGACGCCTCTGAGTGGGACTCTTTGTATTTGAAAGGGGATTTGCTAAAACGAAAATGGGAATCAGCTGATGGATCAAAACACCGCATGCAAGTTGTAATACCAAGAAGTAGAACGACCGAAATCCTTGATGAAATGCATGGCGGCCCTTCTGGGGGACATTTAGGAGTGAACAAGACCTTTGACAAAATACGAAAAGGATTCTACTGGCTTCACTTTAGAGAAGCCAGTAGAGAACTGTTGTCAAAAATGTAACACATGCGCTTCAGTCAAAGGACCCAAAAGAAGGCTAAAAGGAGCAATGCAAATCTACAACGTTGGTGTCCTCTTTGAACGGATTGCTATAGATATTGCTGGACCCTTTCCGGTATCAGATTATGGAAACCGTTACATTCTGGTTGTAGCGGACTATTTCAGCAAATGGCCTGAGGTGTTTCCAATACCCAACCAAGAAGCATGTACAGTCGCTGAGGAAATTGTACTCATTTGGATTAGTCGATATGGTGTCCCATTGGAACTCCACTCAGATCAAGGTCGAAATTTTGAGTCACAACTGTTTGGTGAAATGTGCAAGCTGCTGGGTATAAACAAAACTCAACGACACCTCTTCACCCACAGTCTGACGGTATGGTGGAACGATTTAACCAAACCCTGATTGAACATCTGGCTAAAGTAGTCGACGAATATCAAAGGGATTGGGATCGTCATATACCATTGTTTCTTATGGCATACCGGAGTGCTATCCACACAACTACTGGAGAAACGCCATCAAAAGTTCTCTTTGGGACTACCTTAAGAACTCCAGCTGATGTGAAATATGGCGTACCACCTGAACCACACCAACCATTAACAGAATACGTGGATAATCTTCGACAGCGATTAAATCATATCCACTGTTACGTACGCCTTAAAATTATGAAAAACACGGAGGCGGCCAAAACCAGATACGACTTGAAAGGAAGCAGTGGCGGTTTTGCTGTCGACGAGTTAGTTTGGCTGTACAACCCACAGCGAAAGAAAGGAAGTTCTCCAAAGCTCCAGCGAGGGTGGGAAGGACCTTATCAAGTCATCACCCGCTTGAATGACGTCGTCTACCGTATTCAGGAATATCGGAAGCCGAGAGCAAGAATGAAGATCGTTCATTTGGATAGACTGGCTCCGTACCATGCGGACACCGGAACGAAAGCTGTTCGGGACAAACAGAACTAAGAAGGGGGTAATGTTATAACCGTGCTACCAAACGCACTAGAACATTCTAGAATATGCTAGAACTGGACCATCTAGTTCTAGAAGAATCTAGAAACGACGCTTGCGAAGAGTATATAAGCGCACGTCGCAAGAAGATTAGCGATTAGTGAAATTCGTGATTTTGTAAATTCGTGACTGTGATTTTGTGAATAGCGATTCGGTGAATTATTTAAAGCGATATTTGATTTGTTTTGTTGACGTTGTCATAGCGATAGATTTTGAACAATTTAAAAGTTAATTGTTGTGTTAATTTGAATTTGCTAGAAATAAACGATTAGTTGATTTCTTCTGTAAATAAAGTTTAATAACTAATAACTGTTTGGAGTATTTTATTCAATCGAAGATTTGAACCCGTCGCATCGTAAATCGGTAACGACAGCGAGTATTATAACAATATTGTAACAAAGAGTGCCAAATTGGTGATGAAAAATGAAGCGTTGTCTTCATTTTGAAATCGATGCTCGCCTTAGCCATTTAAATTGGACGTGGTAAATAGGCATCCTTTCTTTGAGGAGGTTTGCAATGAATGAACAAGTTGTAAAAAATCAAAATTTTGTTCAAGGTTTTTAAATTAATGAATTATTGAAAAATTGAAAAATTTAGATTAGTAATACCTTTTGATGATTTTTTAACATAAACATATGCTGCATATTTTGCAAGGCAATTTTATTTCACATCAAATGACATTCCTTTTGAAGGTAATGTGACTTGCTCAAAAGTTTTGAGAAAAACGTTTGTTAATAAAAGTTATAATAAAAATAAAGAACATTACATATATCTATAAAAGTTTATGTGTGTGTGTGTTTGTGTGTGTGTTGCGCCATGACTATTTATCATTAATCTGCTCTTTTGTTCGTCGGCAGGAAACCTGTAGTCTGTTGTTAGGTGTTGGTTGCTCTGTGTACTCTGTTCTGCTTCATTGCAACATAATTTCGACATCAACATTATAACAAAAATTTTCTTTTGTAATTTCCGTGTACTGCTCTTCGTTTAGATGACTTTTACGGTTCCTGATTGTGTGGTGAACCTTGTGAATGATTTAGTTCTTGTTAAATCGTCATAGTCAGTCTTGTGCACGTACTCTAATATTGTGATTTTTCGACGAACGAAGTTAGAAGAGGCAGAGCAATGGTAAATAGCGATGACATATCGTTATAAAAATCAGATTAAAAATTTATTTACGTATTATACATGTGTGCGTTGTTTTTGTTGTTGCGTATGTGCATGTATGTGTGTGTGTTTGTGTGTGTGCTGTTTGTGAGAGAGTGTGTGTGGGTATGTGTAAAGCAAAAAACAACAGTTTAATTGCAAATGTTTTTTCTGAATTTTTCGATAGCGTCATTTATTTCATTCTCCGATTTAATTCTCAAGAGATAATTTTGATTGCTGACGATGGAGCTGAAGAGGTTCTGGTCAGGGTAGTCTCCGACGAGGATGGCGTGAATGGAAACAGAGTCACTTTTTACTCGGTCGGCTTCCTAAATGATAGTTTGCTTTCTTTTAATTCAATTTAAGAAATTCATTTTAAAATGATTTTATTTATTTATATATTTCAAAAGAGATTACGAAAAATATCAATATTCAGACCTGAAGTAAATCTTGGTAGAAAGAAATGGAATCAGAATTAGTGATTATGATCGCAATATTTGCAACATTTGGACGATCTCCGCTTTCGGGAACAAAAACCTTAGGTAGAAAGTTCGGTGGTTGTCCGTGCAAGTAACTCAAGGCACTTCCCAATGCTTGCACTCCTGTAGATATTCTAAAAGAAAAAGCTTCGTAGAGATCTTGCGGTCTTGTGAAGTTGTTGAATTGGAACAATAACTTTGCAGAATTTCCAAACTGAATTAAAGAAAATTTGTTGGTGTCAAATGGCAAGGACACTGCGATGGCTCGTGCAAGTTTGATGTTCACGTTGAAGACCTGCTGATAATTCCCTGAACCTGATGTATCTAGAAGTATAGCCACGTCGTTTCCTTTCAAGCAAGCTTGTTTTTTTTTATAAAATTTTAATATTTTTCAGCAATAGTTTTCCAGCATTGTTAAATAAAAAAATAAAATTAAAAGTAAATAATAAAATACAATTACTTTTATCACAATAAGCTCCACCGAAGTTTCCATAGCAACGGCAAATAGCTTCTTTCCTCGAAGCCATGCAAATACCGCCGTTTTGACATTGACTATTTTGGCAATTTGTTTCCGCTAGATTTGTGCAATACAAACGTTTGTGCATGGGTGGTGTATGTGTGTGTTTATGTGTGAAAACAATTTTTCGGTTCATCGTTTAATTAAAAAAACGTTAGAGAGCAAACCCACAGGTAAAAACAGATTGAAGGTAAGGATTCAACTTTGAATAAACCATGTCTCCGTTCTCCACAATGAAATAACTTTCATCTTGACTGACGGGAAACGATGAAAGAGCGTAGAGTTCATATGGGTTGACATCTGAACCGACACCAAACGTTATTATGTATGCTCCTCTTTTTATCCTTAAATCGATAGCTGTTGGAATGGTGGCCAGTTCATTGACATTTGAGTTTCCGTCGGTAAACAGAAGAACAATGTTCCTCGCTGATGGTCTTTCGCCGTTTTGACCAGGGTTCAATATGACATCTCGCTGATTGAAACCAACAAATATTATTATTAGTGAAAAAAAAATTGAAATTTTTCAGTTTCTAAAAAATTAATACAAGTTTGAAATGTTACTAAAAATTAGTTTAATTTTATTTGCCTAATAAAGAGAAAAAATGCAAATAAACAGTAAGAGAAAACCGATTAATTAAAGACGAAATTATTAAACAAATTTTTATAAACGTGTAAAAATGTTTATATCTGTAGCAAGGAGTTTATTTGATGTGCATGACAAGCTTGACAAAATCGACTGAAACAAAATTTTACAATGTATTCAAGGGCATCTGCAGTGTTTGTTCCTTCAGCGTTGAGATCATACGTCACTTGCTGTAAGGCCCAAACGACGTCCTGAGTGCTGGTGTAGGTGTCCAGATGGAACAGATCTGTTACGTACCTGTTCCATTTGACTGCGGCGACTCTTGTTTTCGAAGACGATATTTCCCATCTGCTGACCAAAGTAACAATGAAATTCAGTACGTACCTATAAAACCTCTCGTACCTGATGCTCCCTGATGCATCCATCCCTATCACGATGTCCAACTGACCTGAGTCACCTTATTGTGAAAAAAGTAATGACACTCGCTTCGATTTTTTATTAAATTAAATTTGATAACGGTCGTTTCAACTATCTAAGTTGTTTATAGTTATCTTATAACTTTTAATAATAAACGTTTTGCTCAAAACTTTTTCAAAAGAAATGTCATTTATTTGATGTGAAATAAAATTGCCTTTCAAAATATGCAAAGTTTATTTATATTAAAAAATTATCAAAGAATATTAAAAATCTAAATTTTCAAGTTTTCCAATAATTCATTAGTTTTAAAACCCTAAGTAACTATACATTTATCTGAGTTATTTATAATTCACTAATATCTACTTATATTATAGCAGAATAAACAAGCTGAAATACTTCGTTCGCAGTTGGATCCGGTGCTAACATCGGAGCAAGTACATCGGTATCCATTAATCAGATCAACACAAGTTCCTTGGTTTTGGCAAGGATTTGATAAACATTCATTGTCCGCTGAAGTTAATGTAAAAATTGGTAAAAAATAAAATGAAAAGTTCCAATTACTAAGTAGCTAAAACGAACAATTGCAGAAGGATTTGGTAAGCCTCGTAGTGACGCTGTAATCCAATGGGAGAGTGTCGTCAATAAAAAATATATTTGATGATGGTTTAAATGAAGCGCTACCATCTTCTACCACACTACTTCCGGCAGAAGAACTTGCTATACCATTGATTTCATTCAAAGAATACTGCTGTCCTATAGGTATGACGAGAATTTGAATTGATTTCGATCCAGTCCTGGCCAGCCTGGCTTCCAATGTGCTCGCATAAATATTCGATGAAACTCCACTGACGAATAAAATTAATATATTGTTACTCCCATCCGAGAAAATTGTTGTTCTGACGGTGTTTAGGACATTCGACAAGTTTGTGTACCCATTCCTTTACAAATTTTTTTTGAAATTTTCATAAAAATCTAAACATTAGCTGAAAATTATTTTTATGATTTTCACCTCGGAAAGGCAGATACTGAATCATAGAGACGTTGCTGAAATGTCTGAGTGTCATTTTTTATGGAATCGAACGTTGACAAACTGATGTGTACATCCAACGAATTATTGAAATACACGCCGATGCCAACTCTGCTGTCTCTCAAGTTTACATTTGTAATAACATTCCTCACCAACTCCAGTTGTCTTGCCATGCCTAATGAACTTATACTAGACGTGGCAGTCAGTGCGAAAAATAAATTTGTAGAGTTTCTGCAATCTAAAATATCATCATGTTTCATTTTTAAACAAGTCAATCGGATAAAAATGTTCTAACAATTTGATTCGCAGTTCTTCCCCGCATAGCCAGATTGACAGAAACAAAAGTAAGTGTTTATGCTTTGGACGCACTGGCCGTTTCTTTGGCACAGGGGATTTTGACATTCGAAGGAATCTAAATAGAAACAAAATTTTGCAATATTTCCATTGAAGTAACACAACAATTACAAGTTAACAAACAAAACCAATAACTCACTATCACAAATAGTTGAAAGAAGATTTGTCAAGTTGAAAAAATTATAAACATTTTTTTCATAGGGGTAGCTAGCGATAGAATTGATGACGTTGAGATTGCTGTTCGCTGATGTGCTTATTACAACGATCATGGCTCCAGCATTTTTCAATTGTACCGATTCAAAAACTGTTCTGCCTGGTTCCTCAACGTTTCCAGTTGTCAATAGAAAAATCATGAGAGGAACATTTGAACGGCGACCTTAAAAGTTTTGTTTTATTTAATTTTGCATAATGGAATACTCATTCTCAAAAATCAAACCATTATCAGTGAGAAACATTTGCCGAACAAATGTAAGAGCTTCAGCTAATTTTGAAGAGCCTCCGACAAACATTAAACTGAACACAAAATTTCGAGCACCCAGCCTTGTTGTTATATTTGAAAACTTTTGAAACTTAACAATACTTTCTGCAAAGCTAAGTATTCCCATGTGAACTTTACCACTTTCAATATCCATGTCAAGAATTTGTTTGGCAACAAACATTTTCATGGATTCGAATACCCGCGAATCGGAATAAGCCGATGCGTCAAATATAAATATGACGTCCATTTGGTTAAAGCAGCCGACTGCATAAAATAAACGATACATTTTTAAACATTGAAGTTCAAGAATAACATAAGAGTCATAAAATTATTTTAAAAAGTTAAACACTTTTAAACAAAAAAAAAAATAAACAAAATTTTTCATTACTTTTCAAATTGGTATCGCGAAAATTTCAAATGATTTAAATATTCTTTTGTAAAAATTTTCAACCGTTCTTACATTAATAACGTAAAAATATTTTCATAAACACTCGAATTAATCAGTTTTTGTTTTTTTTATTGATCCAAGTGTTTTTATTAAATTGTTTTTTGGTTTTCTTAATTTTCATCAGTATCTATGGGACTATTTGGGAATTTTTACAGGAACCTGAAAATCATCCGGATAACTCGAACAGTTAGATTACGTGATTGAGTATCTTAGATTCAACAACTCGGACCATATATGTAAGAAATTAAAAAATTGGGTACTGCTTAGCAATAAATGTCAAAAAACATCAAAAATACAAAAACTGAAAATAATTAAACGAAATTGCCGAAAAAATTAAAACAGGGTTCAATAACAATTTAGTAATAATAAGGTTTCAAACATTTAGTCTATAATTTCAGTGAGTTGCAAAATTTGATTTGTACTTAACGTACTATCATTTTGTGAACTATACAAACTATAATACATAAAAAAAGGTCCAGATGAGACTGATGGTCATAAATGTTTTGTCGTTCAACAAAGTTAGTTTTTATTCTATCAAACTTGTTAATTGTTAAAAGTTTATTAAATTGTTGCTTGCATTAGGCATAAAAATATTGGACCCAAAATGATGATAAAAAAAACAATAAACATGGCAGAACACTAAGAAAATTCATGGCTCCATCAAAATGATTTTTTTTAAAAGTGTGTTGAAAAATTTATCGTTGCAGTGTTCATTTTATTTTAAATTAGTTTTTGTACAGCCTTATATTGTAGAAGAAAATTTTAATATGTTCTGCCCCAAAAAATTGGCATAAGATTTTAAAGCATATTTTTTAACCTTATTTAACCATTAGAAATCCAATACTTTACTTTTTTCTAAAACAATTTAAACGGATAAATCGCTTTCCGACCTTGTGAGCAGTTTTTATTACAATGATCGTAAAATTTAAGCACGCTTAACGAAAATTATTGCTGATGGGCGATATTTACTTTTTATTCAAAGGTTAATGATAGGATATTAGTTAGATCTTATTATCACAAGCTTGATAAAAGCGATTGACTTTTTTTTAAATATATATTCATGCATCAGAACGTTAAAACTCGAGTGGGAACGTAATTAAATTTTGGCATAAAAACCTTGCGCTGGCCTCAACGTAGTTGTAGTTATTGTCGAGAAAGTAGCTGACGTTGGACGAGAGGGACAAGCAGACAGAATTTGGTTGAGCATGAAACTTCCAATTGCTTTGTTTTCTGATAAATTTGTAAAATCTATTCTCAAGAAACTGTCAGATGATGTCGCAATACTTTTGTAAACGTTTTCCAAATCCTTTTACAAAATAATTTAGTGAATATAATACAAGTTTAAACGGTAAGTAAAATAACATTTTTTTTCCAAAGCATTACAATATTTTGCAAACACTACATTTCAATACTGATCATTATAGATCCTTTCTCTAACAATAAAATTTGCATGATTGGAATTTGATTGTTCGCTAAGGAAGTGTTCACATTTTTTATAAAAACTTCTTTCCGTTCATGATTTAAGTATGTTTTTTTGGAGTTGACGTGATGTTCTTTACTATAGAGATCTTTTGTTGCGATGTCAATGGTTTTTTGACATTCATGTTCGAACGTTCTGCGTTGCGGAAATGTTTTCAAATTGTATTTCGTCAAAAATACGCTAATTAAATTTTATTGTCAACGTCGCTAAAGTTTCATCGTCGACCGAAAAGCTCAACCCAGCGAACGACTCCAGCTTATTATCGCTTACAACGGACAACGTGACTGCCCTAACTCACACCGTTCCTCTCGTAAAAAAAAGTCCTTCGTGTGTGTTACATGTAGGACTTTCTTCCATCTGCACATTTATACCTCCATACATTCACCAACAACTACTTAATAAACGTTAAACGAAACATCCGAGGCATTTTCAGTGACAGCAGGAATCTAGAATCTCTACCAACAACAACCAAGCGCCCCCTAGAGTAGAGCACTATAAAAATTAAGAGCTCTCCAGACACTATGCATAGAGCGCTATATAAATGACACATTATTACTATTTTTAATTATTATTATTCTGCCGATGAATGTAAATAAAAACTTTTTTTGCCACCGCCAGTTAATTTTTTTTAAATTTAATTTTTATCGAAATTCGCAAGAATTCTACTTTCAACATTAGCTCCCATAGCTCTGTCATCACATTTCACGACTAATTTTTAACTTTTCCTCATGAATATTCTTTCATCAACGATAATATAATATAAAATTAGTTTGATCTAAATTATCCAAAAACTAAGATTTCTAAACTTTCAGTATTTTATTGAAATATTTTTAATCTTTAACGTGCAACATCAGCGCTTACATGCCTTTTGTCCGGCGCTTCTTATAACTGCATAACCATTACATACGTTATGAATTAAATATTTCGCCAGATAATGGAAACAATTGTAAAATTGTTGTTACAGAGAAGTTTTACAAAAGTTGAAATTAATTATAAAAATTTGGTTAATCATTTACACTTACAATTCTTCCGATCGCTAAAACGATTAATTTTCCACAGATGCCTCTTAAAAGATTTTTCTCGGTATTCCATACAATCAGATCATTGCCAAACGGTGGATAGGTTGCCAGCAGAAAACACGCTATGTTTGCGTTAGTTTGTTTGTTAGGCGTGATAACATTTTCTCTGGTCCACTTTATTGCAGCACCAACAGCAAACTGTCCCCCAAGAAAGTCGAGAGATTTCATAATCAGTGAAGCTTGTGGTCCAGGTGTCGGATACGTCGCTACTTGCCAAACCTTATCGGCTGTCCAATTTTTTATTTGCAAAATTATGTTACAAACATTCACAAAAGCTAATAATAAAATGACATTCAACTGCAAATAATTCACCGTATATAGAGATAGCTACGTTGAAGTTGGTCAAATTCTGCAAAACATCTGCGACGATGGTTCTGATCGAGTACCATTGCTGCAAACGATCTCCCGAACGTGCATTGTCAGTTATGACGTTGGAGCCATCAATTATGAAGAATACATCGCAACCTTCAGTAAATAGTTCAATTCCAATTGCTATTATTATTTTAATTCTCATAAATTTAAATTATCTCAAACTTTGTTGTAGCGTTGGTTCAAAGAGGATTAACAAAAAAACTAATTTAATTGAGAAATCCATCTTCTTTTTTGTATAAATTTTGGTTTTGGGGTTGAAAACAAATCCTATAAAATACAAAACATAAATAAATGTTTAGCAAATGTTTAGCGTTGAAATATCAGTTAAGAAAATACATTGTTATTCCAAGAAACTGTTAAGAAACCTTTGCTCTATTTAGCCACTTGCATGTGTGACAAACGAAACAGTAAACCTACAATCAAATTAAAATTGTTTGTAAAGCTGACACTTGGACAAGATATAAAATGAAGTTACAATTTTGATATCGCTCCTCCACATTCGAGAATATAAAAGCAAATAAAACATTCTAAACGATAAATATAAACTCCTGTTTTGCAAAATAACAGTTCAATATTTTTAGTTTGGTAAGTTTAACAAAGGTTTATAAATAGAACATCAGGTATTTCAAAGTCACGCGTCGGTACGACATTCTTTCGTTCAATTTCGCGTGCTCTGTTAGAAAAGTTGTTGTGTGACGTAGCAGCTGAAACAAAGCCGCTTTTCAATTATTATCGCATGAATTATGAATCACTCTATGATAGGTATAGTTTGCAAAAACATCATCGACTACTTTTCTAATAATAATCTTTCAAGAAACTACAGTTTTATTTACCCAATATGGTAGGTTATACTAATTTTGTTTATTTAGTTTTCAATAAAGTTGATCTCACAATATAAAAACATTTACTTTTTTAAAACGTATTAACTGAAAGAATGTCGTTTTTAAATAAATCCTAATAGCATTAATATTATTGTTATTACTATTATGACATTGATGAGGCGAATGTTAAGCAGAACCGTTTAGCATATGAAGTGTTCATTTGGCTTCAAAAACATTCATCTCGTAATTTCAAAAGTTTTATTATTTCAACAAAAAAAAACGTCGTTGGGTTTTTGGACAAAGTAACAGAATTTTATTAAAGATCCTCATTTTTATTTACTCAAATCTAGCATATTGTTTTAAAGCCCACGTAACGCAGTTATCCTTCATGTATGTCGTGCGAGTTAGATCACAAATATGCGCACATATCAGATCTCGATGTGAATGATTTAAATAGTCGTAAACTAATCTCTCGAAGGTCATCGAACGTATTGCTGCTTGAGAATTGTTAAAATATTTGACGCATAACAAATTGTTGTCTGCTCACCAATCAGGTTACAGACAATTCCACTTTAGAGAAACTGCTCCGCTACAAATATCATCGATGTTATACTAGGCCATTGATGCTCAGAATACCTCGTTGTTAGCGTTCCTAGATATGAGCGCGACCTTTGACTGCGTAGACCATGATATGTTGTTAAAACGAATCAGCTTCAGTTTTGGAGTCACGGGGGTTGCTCACTCATGGTTAAATTTTTATCTCACGGCAAGAACGCAACAGGTTTTGTTCAATGATGAGTTGTCAGCTAGAGAGGTCGTCACATCTAACCCCAAGGGTCGGTGTTGAGACTAATACTTTTTCTTTTATAAACGTCTGACGTACAGGAAGCAATGGATAAATCTGGGGTTATCATGCTTACGCAGATGACATTCAGATGATTGTCAGCTGACCAGCCGATAAATTTCAGGATGTAAAAACTGCAAAAGTAAACGATGGCAGTTTATCATAACAAAAACCATACTGGCTCGATTGTCGCCTAGGATAAAAAAAATTGCGTTGCAGTTTTGCGAACTAGTAACTGCAATTAAAATTTTACTTCTGAATTCGGAAATATCAGAATGGTTGGGACAAATTATGTTACAGTCGGAACGTGAAATGTGCAAACGTTTTGTCAAACAGGTATAAAATAATGAAACGCGTGTTTGAAGCTTACATTCATGACGTCATTGGATTGTGTGAAGTAAGATGGACTGGCCAGGGAGAAATGAATAGAGATGAAATAATTTGATCAGGAAACAAATCCCATGAAAAAGAAGTACGAAATATGCTATCAGAAAGAGTACAAAGTTCGCTGAAGACTATTGTCCGGTAAGTGACAGGCTGATGTATGCATGTTTCAGGTGATATCCGAAAAAAAATTACAGTGAGTGTAGCCTACTCGCCAATTACCTACAGACCACAATGAAGAAGAAATTAAAGCATTTTACGAAGATTTAGAAAAAAAAATGAAACTACTAAACGCAATGTTAAGTTTTTGGTATGAGATTGGAATGCCAAAATAAAAACAGACAAAAAAGTTACGAGGATGTGATGGAATAATATGAAAGACCAAAAAAGAAAAAACATATATTTCCGTCACCCGATGGAATAAACTGAAACATTGAGAGACTTTTTAATGATAGAAAAAAAAGTGAAAATCATCAATGAAAGGATGTAGAAGCTACCCAGGAGCAACTCTTGATTCCGATCACCAACTGGTTTTATGTAATTTTCAAACCAAACTCACACGAGTGAAAAAGTAAAACAGGCTCGGCAAATTAAATACGACAATAAAAAAATCTTGCTTTGAGAATAAATGTAGAAATAAAGTAAGAAGAGAAATTGGAAAAATTTGAAGAAATAGAACTAAATGAAGATGCAAAGAAATAAGCAGTCGATTGGCCAAGATAGCAGAAAATTAAAAAAAATTGGTCACTCAAGGAATCCATGGATAAGTATTGAAACGCTATGTTTGGTGGATGAAAGAAAAAAGATCAAAAATAAGATCTCGCAAGAATAAAAAAATCTGAATAAAGCAATAAAAAAATGCAAAAGCAGGCAAAAATATTTGAATTGACAAAATATATAAATAAACAGTTAGCAACTTCAATAGAGAAAAAGTCAAAGAGACGTATAAACTGATGAAAAAAATTCAAAAAGGATTTACGACAACGACAAGAGCAGTAAAAAATACGAATGGCAAACTGCTTCTAGAAGACAGACAGATTAATGAAAGATGGGCAGAATATATAAAAAACCTTTGCATGAGAATACGTGTGAAGAAAGAATATTAGAAGAACTTAAATGAAGATCATCAGAAAATGCAAAAAAAAATTAAACGATGGAATATTAATGCAATAAGAAGTGGAAAAAGCAATATAGATGGTATAAAACAATAAAAGCTGCAGAAAAGGTTGTTTTCAAGCAAAATCAATTAAAGCATGCGGTTTGAAAATCATTGACAAAATGTAGGAAATGTGCAAAGAAATATGGGAAGATGAGAGATGGCCAGAGGACTGGTGTAAGTCAATAGCAGTCACTTAACATGCTTTGCTGATGACACGAAAGTATTTAGTAAAGGGAAGGGCATCGATGAATTGATAACAAAAACAAACACAAAAATCAAGAATATTACCGAGTGGTTTGATAGCAAAAATCGCCTAATAATGAAAAAACACAAACGATAGTCTTTGGTCCAAGAAAGTACCTTAACTACAAGAAACCGTACAAAATTTAGAAATTTAGATAAAAAAAAACGTTGAAAATAAAAAGATGAAATCAGTAAAGTTCCTCGGTGTACATTTAGATCAAAAGCTCTTATTTCAAACACACGCTGACTATATATGCAAGAGATTGTCCAGATCAATTGCCGTGATAAAAAGAGTACGATTTTATTTGCCAACTAAACATGTTTTACAATGCACTTTGTGTCCCGATTGTATCATATTGTAACATCGTCTGGGCCAACACCCTTCTATCACTTTTCCAACTGAATTGATGATGAAGAGGATCATCAAGATAGTAACTAAATCAAATTATAAAGCGCACACTGAACAGTTGTTTAGATCAACTAACGACTTAAACTTTTAAAAAAATTAATTAGTTTTTGGTCTCAATATTTGTATTCAAACAATTAAATAAAAAATTACTGGCAATGTTTCACGTCTATTATAGCCGAAAGTAAACAAAAGCGAAAGAACAAATTACATTACAGCAAATTATTCAGAAACCGATCATCTGCAGGGGACCGAGAATCTGGAATTAAATTTAAAAAAAATGGTTTCAGTATCAACGAACATCCTTGTCAAATTTTAAAGACGGAAATCACATTTGTTAACATCATTGCAAAAAAAACCGAATTGCATGTTAATGTGAATGATGGAGGGAAAACGTGTGTGAACATGTGTGTGTGAATGTGTGTAATTGAAAGTGAAAATAAGCGTGAACATGTGTGAATGTGTGTAATTGTAATTGAACGTGAATTCGAACGTATCATAGAAATGAAATGCTTATAAACAATGTGCTTTAACAATCTTTTTAAACTAAATGGGCATTGTAATTTATATTGTGTGATTTGTAAATTTTAAAACTGAACAGTTTCTATACCTGGGAAGCCTGATTACAAGAGATAATTAATTTAATAGCGAGCTTAAGACCCTCGTTGATCAAGTTGCTCCATTACATGAAGTTAGTTTTAGAGTTGATGTACCGGAACCATGGTTTGATGAGGAGTGTCTAGCAATCAAACGGCGTTGCCGAAAGTTGGAAAGAAGATATAGATCAAATCATGATTTGATATATAAAAATGAATGGCGTAATATTCTAAGAGCAAAAAAAGAACTTTTTACTAAAAAACGTAAACAGTATTGGAACAAATTAATAAATGATAATAACAACTCTAAAAATCTGTGGAAAATATTCAACAAGATCGCGTGTAAAGATAATAAATGTAATGTTTCACGTGATTTGACATCGGACCAATTTTTGATTTTTTTTCAAGAGAAAATTAATACGATTAAAGCAACAATTGGAGATTTAACGAAGCAGGTATTTGGAGTTAGTAGAATTAATGGAGATAATTTGTTCACATGTTTTGCTGAAGTTTCAGAGTCTGAAATTAAAACACTTTTACTTAAATCATCAACGAAAACATGCATGTTAGATATTATTCCGACGCATGTCTTGAAGAAATATGTTAATTTGTTCCTTACGTTCATCACAAGTTTCATCAATGCAAGTTTAAAACTTGGTATCTTTCCATCATATTGTAAACATGCCGTTGTGACTCCTCTATTAAAAAATACTAAAGACAATAAAGAAGATTTAAAAAATTATCGTCCGATATCAAATTTGTATTTCCTTTCAAAGATTGTTGAACGTGTGGTAGCTAAGCAACTTTTAACGTATTTATAACTGCACAGTCTGATGCCCATCAATCAATCTGGCTATAGGCGTCATCATAGATTTTGTCTGACCTCTATGCCTCCATTGATCGCCAGAATGTATCGCTTTTAACCTTTTTGGATATGAGTGCTGCATTTGATTGCGTGGATCACCAAATTTTATTGGATAGACAAAGTAATGATTTTGGAATAACTGGAGTAACAATTGAATGGTTTAAATCACATTTGGTCGGACGAACGCAGGTTGTTCGATTTGGTGATGTTTCATCCAAAGTTGGTTCAATTCCATATGGAGTTCCGCAGGGTTCAGTATTGGGACCGATCCTGTTTATACTGTATACTTCGGAAGTTATGAATTATTGAAATTATTGAATCTTATGATTTTAAGTGTTATGCATATGCCGATGATACCCAGGTTATGTTGACGAGTAAACCAGAATCATTCAAACAGGAGGTTCTAAGACTGGTAATGTGCTTATCTGAGGTTGATACCTGGATGACGAACAATGGATTAAAATTGAATCAATGCAAATCTAAGTTTATGCCGGTGGCAACTCGGCAGCAGTTAGCGAAAATTAACATCAGTTCGGTAAATGTCGATGGCCAAGAGATAGAATTCAGTGAAAGCGTAACAAATTTGGGCTTTGTCTTGGATTCAAATCTATCGATAAAACATCACTTGAAAATGCTCTCTTCGTCATGTACATATCAGTTGCACAGATTATATCGCATTCGAAGCCACACAGACATTGATTCAAGCTTTCATTCACTCGCGGCTTGACTATTGTAATAGTCTGTTTCTTGGCCTCCCAAAGAAATCAATTAAAGTACTGCAATCCATACAGAATAGAGCTGCGAAGGTTATCGTTGGAGGATTGAAGTTCGATCATGTGAGTCAGACTCTAAAGATCTTTATTGGCTGAATGTGGAAAAACGGATAACTTTTAAAATGTGTATTTTGATGTATAAAGCCATGAATGGAATCTTGCCCAGATATTTGTTGGAAATAATCAAGAAAAAATCAGTGACCATAGATGGCATTCGCTTGAGAAGTGATTGCTCAAATTTAATGATAGCAAACAGTGCTCACTTGTGTATTGGTGCACGAGGGATTGCTGTTGCGGGTCCAGTGTTATGGAATGGTCTACCAGAGTCCCTGAAGAAGCCGGAAATGAACATGGATGCTTTCAAGAAGAATCTCAAGACTTATTTGTTTTCGATTTGATTTTTGTTTTGTTATCATGTACACGTACTCAAACAATTGTTTATTTTCTCGACTACAAAGTAGCGCTTTTGAAATTTTTTCTTTTTTTTAATTGGTGCTTTATAAATTTTTGAAATAAAAATAATAATAATAATAATAATTGCAGCTTAGAAATCAAACGAAGAATTGGCATCGCAGCAGGGAATGGAATATGGAAAAACACAATTATATCTCTTAAGACTTAAAAACTAACTAAAGTTAGTGGATCCATATGTAATGTCAACATTATTGCACGCATGGGAAGCATGGACATTGAATAAAGAAGACAAAAGAAATCTAGATGCATTTGAGATGGTGCAATTTCACTTTACAATTCTACGGTTTTGAGTGATAAACATTTTTCCACAGTAGTGATGTGATAAAAACTGACGTGTTTTTATGTTTTTTGTCGATATTTTAGATTTGAAACTGTTCGTGAAACACTTTAATATTTCAGAAATTTTAAACTGTGTTTCTTCGAATGTTGGCAATAGTGAAAGCAAGCGGAGGGTGGTCGTTTACAACATAAAAATACAGTGTAATGACATAATTGCTTCTAGGAAAGACAAAGTTCAGATTAATCTTCATTTCACTTATGCGTAATTTAATGGTTCCATTTAAACTCTAGATCATTAATTTCATTTTGTAAATTTACCGGTATCTCGCAGTATCTCTTTCATATTAAATTACTCCATTACTTATGCCTTATAATGGGTGTAAAACTGTAAAACAAAAGTTGAATATAAAGAAAAACTTACAAACTAAAAAGAAAGAGATGTATTGTTACATCACTAAAATTATTCCAATATTCTAAAGTGAACCACCAAGTAAAGTGACGGAGGAAGTTCTAGAATTGGCCTCAATTTAATTAGTTTTAATTATTTTTTAAAATTACCGAGTTAAATAAATTTGTTACATTTTATTTAATTTAGACAATGGTAAAATTTTCGAACTCGTTTTTCAGCAGTCGAACCTCTACTTCCATTGATTCTGATAAGACTGGTAACCTGAAAAATTATAACAACATGGCGGAAGTAGAAATGAGAAATATTCGCTCACATATGAATTTGTTCCACGTTGTGAAGTACCATATGTGCGATTATGTCGAATTTTACTATTTCCATAAAAATTTTATGGAACATTGTAATTTGGAATTACAAAGACTGCGTCAGGTAATTTTTTTAAGCTTTTCTTTTAAATACTAGTTTTTAATTTTTTATGATTTTAATTTTTAATTATCTTTTTGTATTCTGTTTAATAAATTTTTATTTAATTTTTTATTTATATTTAAGTTTTAATTAAAAATAAAATGATAAACTTATTTTTTATATTGATATCCTTAATCTAAATTCTAAATTATCATTAAATTTTAAAATAACATTTTCTAGTATACAACAATCCTACACGGTTTACCAGGAAATATTTTTTATTCACCAGGCAGGCTTTTTAAAATGAGACATAAGAGGATTAAATTAAAATTAAGCTTAAGTTAAACAACGCAGAAGAAATAGAATAGACAATAGAGCAATCACTACACCCTCATGTTCTATTCTATAGTAACTGATAAATATAATGGTGTAATAAATGTATATGCACAAAATTAAATGGTTCATATTTAATAAAATAAATATACAACAATTCAATAGAAAGAAATTTGAAAAATAGGACTCATTCAATGGTACAAAATCAGTTTTTAAACAATGTGTAAGTGAAAGCAATGTACTTCAGTTAAACTTCAGTTATACATTGTAGTTGGTACTCATGCTAAAATAGTGTATGTATTTAAATAATTTGTCAATTGCTTGGAGTCATATTAGAAAAATCTTTGGCAAATTTACAGAAAAAAGATGTACAAATCTAATAATGAAATAATTATCTAAAAATATTCATAACTTTTTCTTTACTCTCAAGCAGAGTTTATATTATTTTTGTCATGGCAAATCAGTGGAAATGTTGATGAATGAATCTCTTCATTTAAATAAAATTACTTAATTATGTGGCAGGAGGCATCGTTAAAGAATTATGAGAACAAATCGACTGATAAAGATACATCTGCTTGGATGAAGCATTTGATTGCTGGCGGTTTTGCAGGGGCAGTCTCCAGGACATGCACAGCTCCTCTTGACAGAATTAAAGTTACTCTTCAGGTTTCTTTATTTGTAAATTTTCGAAATGCAAAATTGCTCTTGTAACTTTTTTCTTTTTTTTTGTTTTAGACATTGTTTATTATTTGAATTCAGAAGGTAAATTGCTACAACTTCTTGAATATTAAAAACTGCATGAAACTTTCACCAGTTTTCACCATGCAATCAAATTGTGAAACAGATGTTGCTAGCTAATTCCTATACAATTCCTATTGCTACATTAAGCTACATTGCTACATTGAATTCTAAATTCAAATGAATTGAATTATAAAGGCTACATTTATAATTCAATTCAATCATAAATTGAATTGAATAACAATTCAATTTATAAACGAATTGAATTGTTTATAAATGTATGTTTATTGCTTGTTGCAGGTGCAAGCGTTGCAGAAGAAGAATGTGACACTGCCTCTTATAATAAAACAGATGATGGAAGAAGGAGGACTGAGATCATTTTGGCGAGGAAATGGAATTAATGTTGCTAAAGTCATCCCAGAAATGGCCACAAAATTTACCATTTATGATGGGGTATTTTTCATTTTTAAAAATTTGGTTTTTTAAATTTTGTCTTTAAGCAGTTTATTAAATAAAAATTGAGTGAAACTTCTAAATTTTGTTTGGTTTGTATGATCATTGATTCATCAATACTAGAGCAACACCCAATCTTCACTTAAATGATCATCAGTTTTTAGATGCTCACTGAGCATTGTTTATATTTTCATTTGCCACATCAGATTGATTTGAACATATTTAAACCTGTCAAAATTTGCAGGAAAGTTTTTTAAAACTGTTGGCTTCATTAAAAAAATTCATCTAGATATTATACATATATATATTATAAAAATCAAAAAATTAAACAAACTAATACGGAATGATATGATTTTCATCAATTATTGCATTTCCGACAGTCTTAATCCTATATATGTGTATATATATATATATATATATATATATATATATATATATATATATTATTATCAAAAGATGTATCTAGCGCTCGTTAGTTAAAATTCAAAAGCGCCATCAAAATATAAAATAACACAAAATTAAACATAAGATTAAACATGTCCTCACTAAAATAAAGTTAAACGTAGAAATAATTGTCTGGCTGCAAAAAACTGTAACAATTCAACACAATTACAAAAAAAACACTATAGAACAATTCAAAAATTAAGATATCACTGTAACGAAAACAAAAGTGTTTTGAGTTTCTTTCTGAAGCCTGTCATGGTCAACCCAATGTCCCTGAGCGAAGCTGGCAGACCATTCCAGATAGTCGATCCTGAAACAGCAAAGCTTCGTGAACCAATACACAAATTTGTAGCAGGAACTATCAACCGATTCATATAAAATGATCTTAGATAAATTCCAGTCGGACGTGGCAAATCACAGGTGATCCTATCCTGCAGATACTTTGGAGCACTACCTCTGAGTACCTTATACATCAAAATAGAAATTTTGTAAATTATTCTCTTATCAACAGTTAGCCAGTGCAAATCTTCAAGTGTAGGTGTCACATGATCATCCCATCGACTGCCAACCACAACCCTAGCCGCACGATTTTGCAAAGACTGCAATACATGGATGGATTTGTACGGCAATCCATAATACAAACTGTTGCAGTAATCAACTCTCGAGTGAACAAATGCATGAACCAGCGTCTGAAGCGTAGAGACGTTCAATGATCCACGAATTTGATTCAATCCTCTAATCTGATAAATGTAATCTCTTGAAGCCCTCTTGATATGGTGCTTCATTGTTAGATTCGAATCAAAAATCACACCCAGATTAGTCGCATTGTTACAAAATAAAATTGTCTCTTCATCAACTGTGATCGAGTTTATCTTCAATTTTGACAACTGCTGCCATGTTCCTACTGGCAAAAGTTTAGTTTTATTTCGGTTTAATTTCAAGCCATTTTGCGACATCCATAAATCAACAGCTGACAAGCATTCTACAAATTTTTTCATTTCCAACGGGAATGAATCTATTTTACTATTAACTATTATTTGAATATCGTCCGCAAAAGCGTGACTTGTCAACCCAAATGATTCAACTACGTTAAATACCTCTGACATTAGAGCAGAAACAACAACGGGCCAAGAACCGACCCCTGCGGCACACAAAAGACAACCCCACTGACGTCTGACATCTTACCTCCAAATGATACTTGCTGAGATCTACCAACCAAATAAGATTTCATCCATTCTAACACTCCATCAGAAAAACCAAAACCATATTGCAATCTATCTAAAAGAATCCTGTGATCAACACAATCAAATGCCGCACTCATATCAAGGAAAGCTAGGAGTGATATCTTCTGTACATCCATTGTTGAACAGAGATCTGAAAAAACCTGCAACAGCGCCGTCTCTGTAGAATGGCACTGTCTAAAGCCGGACTGATGAACAGGCAACAAATTGTTACTCTTCAAGTGATCCAGTATCTGTTCAGCAACCAACCGTTCAATAAGCTTAGAGGTAAAACAGAGATTAGAAACCGGTCTGTAGCTGCTGATTTCACCAGGATCGAGATTATTTTTCTTCAAAAGAAGACGCAAAATTGCATGTTTACACCCCCCAGGAAATTGACCAGTTTTCAAAGACAGATTAACCAAACTTGTCAAAAAAGGAGCGAAGAGATTAACATGTTTCTTAATGATGTCAGTTGGAATAATATCTTGTTGGCACGATTTTGCCGTTGATTTCTTAACTACCATTATAACATCATCATTAGTAACTTCTGAAAATGAAGTAAAAGTATCTCTGATTACAAACTCTGAACAGATGGGGCCCAGACATTCCAAAATTTTTGTATCCTGCTTCACCTTCAGTAACTTTTTCGTAAAAAAAATCCAAAAATTGATTAGCAGACAACACATTAGTATCAACACCAACATCTTCATTTCTACTCCTGCAAAGAATTCTATCAATCACCCTCCATAGGTTTTTTGGATTACCCTTGTTTTCATCAACAATTCCGATCCAGTACAATTGGCGTTTACTAGCAAAAAGATTATATTTCTCTTTTAGGGCAGATTTCCATTCCTCACGATGAGTGGTTTTCAAACTTTTCTTAAACGCTCTTTCTTTTCTTCTACAAACATGCTTCATTCGAATACATTCATCATCAAACCATGGTGCTACCCGATCGATATATATGTATGTATATAACTATATATGCATATCTAGTCTTAATTTATTAATGTTAATTAATATTAATTTTGCTTGATTTATAGATTTTATGAGTGTCCATCCAATGTGTATAATATAGTAAATGTTCAAACAATCTTTTGCCCACGTTACTCCAAATTATTGTTCTGAACGGTAGAATTTGATGTTTCCAGCTGATCAATGTTAAAAACTATCGATTTCATATTTTTATATATAATGTATATGTTCCAGGTTTGATTTTTGTAATAACTTTATTGTTTATTACTCTTTATCAGATTAAAAATAAGCTGAAAACATTGAAAGGCAAAAGTGAGTTGGAAGTGATGGATCGATTGGTTGCTGGCTCCATGGCAGGAATGATTTCTCAGTCACTCATATTTCCACTCGAGGTGACCATTCTGATATATTGCAATATTTTTATATAATACATTCTTATTATAAAATATGTCTACATTAATTAATGATTTTCAACATACACAACTTCCAACCCCCAAAAAATTTTTCCTTACATCTAAAAGGTAGTTTAATAAATTTTTACTTATGAATCATTGCAAATGAATTGTACAGAAATAGTCTGCTAGTGAACTAAGTGGTTATTCTTCATATTGTATAATAATTTAATATGTTGTTAATAACATGCACTGCTTGTGTGTAACTGTCACTTTCTTATCTCTCAAGCTGCTTGCTGTCTACTCTTTTTAATATCTCCTGCTTATATTAGTATATAACTAACATTGTGTTGATGCTTAATGTAGTTGTCTGTATTGCTTCCTACTTTTAAGAATTGTACTCATTATTTATAATTTTATTTAAAACATTGACTATGATGTCTGTTCCATTGAAATTTTGCAAACTTATAGTTAGCATTATTGAAGGTTGATTCTGTAGATGTAAATTGGCAGGTTGTAAGGTATCAATGAATCTGAAAGGCTCACATGGTCATTTTGATTGTTGATAGGCAGCCAAGTTATTTAAAATGCCATTAATTGTAAATGATGTTTGTTGTATGAATGAACAACGTCCTACCTCGGGGAACCGGGTCTCTGGACGCAAAACGAAGATTGATTGATTGTTTGTTGTATGAATGAACAAGCACTCAGGCATATGTGATGATTTATTTCTTTTTTGTGATATTGTTAGGAGATGGAAGATAATAATTTGACATCCACATCGGTTAGGATGATGCAATCAGTGCAAATGCAAATGCAAATAGTTTTAAAAGCAATATTATTATTATGTTTTAATTTCTAGAAGAAATTCGTTTAATGTGAGAATTTTCATAACATTGTTGTAAATATGTACTTGATTTGCATGTATACATAAGTGTAATTTTAATTATAACTGGTGTATGTTTCGTTTTGATTATATACCCAGTGTTTTTTTTTCAGTTTGTTTATAATTATTTCTAATTTTAAAAAAAATATTTTCATGTTTATTATTTACTAACACTTAATTGCCTTTATTCATGTTGTTATTAATCATCTTTTAAGTGTTATTGACAAAGTCAAAATAGTAGAATGAAGGGGGTATGTCCATATATCTTGATAAATAGAGGAGTGCTTGTTGAATGGGAGTGTATATATTTTAATGTTATATCAAATTAACGTTATTAACTCATTTTAAATGAGTCATTTTGTAAAAAATTTTTCTTTCTTACAGTTTAAACTAAATCTGTTAATGCATCTTCAATTTTCATTTTATGGTTATCAAATTTTTGAATATCTTTGTTCATTAGTAGATTTCTTAAAGAACTTTGATAAAATTTATCAATTATTAAATTGCTCACATAGACATATTATCTAAACTTTAATCATGAGTGTTTCTTGGAACAATCATGATTAAAATTGATCAGTATTGTATTGCAATTTTCAATTTTGAGAAGTTTCCAACTATGTTAATTTTTTTATCTAATTAGATGTTGTTGTTATTATTATTATTATTCACTCGAATTGGCATTCCTCATAGTATGGAATGAGATATTAATTCCAAAATATTGTAATCATAAAATGAAATTGAATGTAAGAATTGATGGTTAAAGTTTCTAATGTAGGAAAGAATAATTTTTCAGCTCTTTTTTTAAAACTTCTGTTTAAAAATCTGCTTTAATTTTGTTGGAAGTTCATTCCGCACTAGAAAGAGAGTGAACCTGCTCACTTCTGCCATTAAGCTTCGTCCTCCTCCTTCCTACCTGCTTCAACGTCACCTCCTGCAACTGCCATGAAAAAATTCTTCAGTAATTCAGCTTCTTTACCAATAAGCCACGCTACCATCTTTTATCCAATTAAGATTGTGCTTTTAGAAGATTAATGTGTATCGATATGAAACCTTCTTTAATACTGAGAATTTAAGCTTTACAAATTTAAATAAAATCACATAATTTTTTTTATTATGTTTTTATACATAAATGTAAAGCTATTTTACTACGAAAAACATTTACATCGATAGATTTTAAACTATTTTTTACTATGTTATTTCTTGTTTTATGGGAGTCAACCCTATATAAGCATTTATTGCTAGGCTGACTCTTTCACTTTTTTTGTGAATAAATGGAATTTAAAAAAAACTGTTTTTTAAAGTATTTTTCGTCTGGTAGTAAGTAATAAATAGGTAAAGTTATGATGCAAAAGTTGAAAATTTTTTCTCGAAGTCACAATCCAAGGTCGGAAATTTAAAGTTGGAGTTGAATATTTTTCATCCAACTCCACCCTCCTGGATTTTGGTTGATAGTAATGTTTTGATGAGCTTCATTGATAAGCAATAATAATCATTATTCAGGTTTTAAAGACAAGGTTGGTGCTACGAACGTCATCAGAGACATGCCGGTCATGCATTCAGAGAGTCTTCAGTAACAAGAATAATATGCTGAGGAATTTATTCAGAGGCTATGTACCAAACATTATCGGCATCATTCCTTATGCAGGCATCGATCTCGCTATATACGAAGTATGTTTTTTCAATTTTTATATTGGTAAATGTTTTATATTTTAAAAATTTGTCTCCATAGAGTAATTCATTTCATTGTTCAGCATTCGTTAAATCAGTCACTTTTCGTTTTTTTCTATTAGGGTTAGAGGGTTTACATAGAAATGTGAATTGCTAAATTAACTTAGTGATAATTTATTTTACAGACACTAAAGAGAGAATACATGTCTCAACAAAGTGACTCTACAGAGCCACAGACGTTAGTTCTGCTGACATGTGGTGTGGTAAGCAGTTCATGTGGACAGATTGTCAGCTATCCCCTAAATCTCATCAAAACAAGATTCCAGGCACAATTAGGTTGTTTTCATCAATTTAATTACAAATGTGCTTATGGAGAATAAGATGTTAATTGCTTTCAAAAAGTTGGGTGATACTCACATGGAAAGTTCATTTCACTGATTATAAGTATAAGATCTGCTTAGCACGTTTTGTCTGAAAAATCAACTTTTTTGCATCGTCTCTGTTTGGACCAATTTTTAATTTTTTGAAATAAGAAGTAATAATAATATATTATGTTTCATTAATTTGAACGAGGTTTTTTGATTGTTAATGAAAAATTTTATTCAGAACCAGATTGCTCGTTGGTATCAACAGTACGTACAATTGTTGTAAGTGATGGATTGTCCGGTTTATACAGAGGTCTTTCTGCTAACCTCATGAAGGTTGCTCCATCTGTGGCTATTGGCTATGTTGTTTATGAACATTCAAGAAGTTTTCTGGGTGCCTCCATGTCCTGATTTTTTCATTTTTAGGAATTTTTTTAAATATTTATATAAATATACATATTTATTTTCTTTCAACTTATATTAGGCAATTATGAAAATTTATCTACTCCTGCATGGAGCGTACCACTTTCAGATATTGTGCATTTTTGTGTATTATTCATGTTGTATGTTCT
>NW_008705387.1:662421-729485 GCF_000326865.2 Helobdella robusta | reverse complement strand
AAAAATTGAAGTTGATTTTTAAAATTTCAGCTGTTTTATTTCTTGTATATTAACTGTCCTATTGGGCTCTTTTGAGTTTTTTTAATAACTTCTCTTGGCAATTCAGTGGGATTTTGATTTTTTTTAACTAAGCATTTAAGACTATATATATATATATATATATATATATATATATATATATATATATATAGTTTTAATGTGTATATATATATATATTTACGTATATATACCGATATATACCGATATATACAATATTTGATTAGGGTCGAGACTGTCATACATACAATTATTAAAAAATATCACTGCATTTTCAGAGAATATCAAAGTTGAGAATGAAGTGATATTTCTAAAATATATATATTTATTTACGTAAGTAAATTTAGGCAGGATATTTTTTCTTTTACACATATTTTGTTGAATTCGATTGCAGTTTGTTGTTGCATTTCATTTTCAAATTTTCTTATAAATTTTTTATGTTCGTAATCCAAATCATGAATCAAATTTCAAGTCATTTTTAAATTAAATCATTAGTCGACGTCATTGCGTCGTTGTCCAGGTAATATTTTTCATTTATTTACCTAACTGACCAGAGGGCATCAACATGCCTCTTACCCAGTCAGGATACATGACAACAAAAACAACAACACACGTTTAGACGACATTTTCCCCGAGATCGGGGGTTGCCGTTTGGCTACCTATGATGAAACTGAAATACCTCTCTACGCCATCCACATCTGTCACTCGCCTCAGTATCACGCAACCCCGCTTTCACCCTGTCCTTCTCCACCTGCTCTCTCCATCCCAATCGCGGACGACCCCTTCCTACCACTCCTTCAACCTCGAACTCCAACGCTCGCCTAATCCCGACCCTTTCATCCCTTCTCAACACATGTCCATACCATCGCAATCTCGATCTCCTTATCAATGTCACAATGTCCTCATTCAGTCCCATCATTGACATCAGCTCTGTACTACTCCTCTTATCCTTCACTTTAACCCCACACATCATCCTCACCATAGCTCTTTCAGCCCTCTGCAGTACACTTTCCTCCTCTCTCCTCAACACCCAAGTTTCACCACCATATACCATCGCTGCTCTCACACATGCTTTATATACCCTCCCTTTCATCTTCACTAACCATTTCTTTCCACACAATACCCCACCCAGTTCCCTAAATTTCATCCATCCTACACGAACTCTAGCCGTAACTGCGCTCAAACATCCTCCATCCGCGTTCAGCTTATTCCCTAAGTAAACAAAGCTTTCCACTCTTTCAATACCATCACTCGACCCCGTCCTTGCGTCCGTCCTATTAATCACACCATGAACACATTTCTTACATTTGAACGTGCCTCCCACCTTTTTCAGTGCCCCCCTCACACCACTACATCTCTTATGCACCCATTTCTGACATCCTATACACAATACCGAGTTAGCCTTCACTCTCCTGTCACATACCCCACAGGGGTCTATTTTACTTATCACTCGCTCCCCACCTTCTCCACTCACCATTACCTTCGTCTTACCAATATTAACTTTTAACCCTTTCTTTTCAATAACACTTTTCCATCTGTCAAATTTTAACTGCAATTCTTCCATGCTATCATCCATCAAGACTAAATCATCTGCATACAAAATCTTAAATAACAACCCCTCCATTATGTTTTCCACACACACATCCATCACAATTGCAAACAGAAACGGTGATAACACTGATCCTTGATGCACTCCTACCTTAAAACTAAAAGCGTCCGACATCCCCCTTCCAACCCTCACCTTTGTCTTTGCCCCTTCATTCAGCTGCATCACAGCTTTAACAAGTCTCTCATTCACTCCTTTCTTCCTCAACGCCCATTCAATGACCTTCCTCGGTACTCGATCAAAAGCCTTTTCTAGATCCACAAAACACATGTACAATCTTCGTTTCTTCTTTCTATAATTCTCCTGCAACATTCTCACCATGAACAACGCATCCACCGTTCCTCTACCAGGCATAAACCCACACTGCATTTCATTAACTGTCACCATATTTCTCAACCTCCTCTCAAGCACCCTCTCCATTATCAGGATACATGAACAATTTCAAATACACATAATAATAGCAAAACAGAAAAAAATAATGCAACATCACAAAACAAAATAGTGAAACGAATATATGAGAAATTTAAAGTAAATGAATGTCTGAACCTCAGTCACTTCATCACCGACCCCGTCTCAACAAATTTTAAAGTTGAATAAATGTAACATTTGATATAAACATCATAAAAAATAAATGTCATTCAATCAAAATCATAACTAATTTCAACACGCAGATAGTTTATGGACAATAGCCATTATATAATTTTAAAATATGTTCAATTGACTTTGAAATTTGAATCACGATTTGGATTACGAACATAATAATTGGATAGGAAAATATTTGAAAACCCGAAACAGAAACGTACAATCTGATAACTTCGATCGAGTCCAACAAATATATGTATACATGTGTATGTATATATATATATATATTATGTTTTTTATTCGTTTATTTATTATATGTGTACATGACTAGTTATCAAGAGCTAACAATTTCAACAATGAAATTTGGTTTATACAGATTATGTTTAATCAGAAGATGATTGGTCATTTTATTCTTTATTCGTCAGATGTTTAAGAATCAAAGTCTAACTTTCATAAATAGTTGAGCAAATGTAAAATGTGGAAAGGGAAAATTTTATTCGGTTATTTGGGAAACCTCTGTTTCATCATCATTTTGTCATGACTACCGTAACAAACTCTTAATTTAGTTTGAGACAAAAAGTAGATTATGCACTTGTCAGAAGTTGCAGGTCCGTGACTGCAGATATTTCCAATGAATTTCATTTTAAACAATTTTACTCTAATTACAATTAATTGACGGCTAATTTATGTTTATTTGTTTTATTTGAATTTTGGGTTATAATTCAGTTTTAAATGTTAATTTTATTAATATTATTATAATATGACTATTTTTCCAATAAACATATAAATCGTTTAAACATGTTTTTGAACTATTTTTCTATCTCCTTATCCTTGATGGGATACTGGGATTGAAATGATAATGGTCTCTGATCGTCATGGTTCGTATAACATCAAACAAAGAAACTAAACATGCTGAAGTATCATGCTAATACATAAGATAAAAATAATAAAAATAAAATATTTAAAACATGAAGAAAAATCGTTAATAAACTATAAAAGTTATAGAATGTCATGGAAACTGAAGATGACACCAGATCTCATAGCATTCTGCATTTGCATGGTACCTGGGTGCGTTTTCTACCTATATGCAGTCTCTGGAGAAAAGTGTTCCAAAAAATTTTGCTCAGCAGCTTGAGATGTACAACTGCAGTTGAAAAACAATATGAGATAGTTACGGGAAAGCCAATATGTGATAGCGTAATTTTTTCATCATATCTATTTCTTAAAAACTTTCTGGCTTGCCTACACGCATCATGTGCCTGAAAGGCAGCCTCTCTTCAAATGAGTTTGGAGATATTACAATGTTTTCATTTTGCGATACTGTTGTTGCTGTTTCAAGTTGATTTGTACAGTGCCAGAAGTGGCTACTGATTTTAAGAAAAATTATAAATCAACAATGACATTTAGTTTTAGTTACTATTGAAATTATGTTTAAAATTAATGCAAAATTAAACAAATAGTTAAAATTATGTTAAACTGGTACTTATTTGATCGCCGTGATCTTCTGCAAAATTTTTACCAACCAATTTGTAAACTATAAAATTAATCAAAACTCGATTAATGTAAATGCAACTGTAAGCCAATAGATATCTGCCAACTCTCATGCTTTACAATATAATAATAATAATATATACCAATAGTTATATGTTAATCATTTGTTTACCAATGGAATTATACAAGTAAACAATAATGTCTTTGAATTTTTTGGGAAAAAAATATTTTGTAATTTTAATTTGTCAAGTTTGAATTCGTTTGAACGATGTTTTGACAACTTTATTTACACCGCAATTATCTTTGGTCGAATTTATTGTTTAGTTATCATCTTTTGAAACAAATGTATGAAAACCATTTAAGTATGCATTGCATATTACGCAGTTGTTTTGCACAAACGCCTACAGGCAAGCAATAGAGGTTCTGTGAAAGAACACAAAAAGATCATCGTAAATTGATATTAATCAGCCATTCATAAAAAACATATCCAAATATTTACTGAGACTAAAAACAACAGAATGCTGTTGATTCATTACGACCATATTATAGCCTAATCGGTTCCCCATATTAATTGTCCTCTTCAAAATAACATTAGCTTATATGTGTTTTTATTTCTACTAATAAAATTTCTTTTTTAATAAATTGTAAAAAATGCGTGAATCAGAATAACTAAATTACACCAGATTAATAAGTTTTAACATTTTAACGACACCCGAATAGTAATAAAAATTTACGTAAAACATGCATTTAACGCACAAAAGACAGCATTATAAATTCGAACTATCAAACACGTGGAAACTCAATGCATTCGAACCATGCCTCTCAACCAATATTTGTTATAAATTATATTTTCATGGAATCTTATGCACCATTGGCTATTGAACTAGCATTGTGTGTATGTATATATATATAAATAAATATATATATATACTCTGGGATGAATTGGAAAACTGTATATTATTCTAATTTTAACGAAATAAATAATGACGATGAGAATTTGGTTAGAAATATTGAGAAATGTAACAAAAAGCTGTGAGATTTTTTTATCGGTATAAACACCACAAACCACATGCACAGACACACACAGACACACACACACACATACATATATATATATATATATATATATATATATATATATATATATATATATATATATATATATATATATATGTTGGTAATAGACTATAATTTTTACAATATTCTATAAACTCTACCGAATGTTTGGCGTTAATATGTTTGTAGTACGTTTTTTTGATTTTTCTCACTAAAGTTTTTTGGTGAACGTTTAGCTTATTAAAATTCAAAATAAACTTATTTTCCGAATTCATGCTGCAAATAAGGCCATATTTCGATTCCGAATGAATCATCATCAGTACAATTTGATTTATATAAGGAAATATTCACTTTGTCAAAGTGAACTTAAATGGAAATTAGGTGTCAGATTTCTTTATTGGCTGGTCCATCTTCGTTGGTTTCTTTTTCATCATCGATAGCATCATATTCTTTTTTATCATTATTTAAAATGCTAGTTTTTATTACTCTTTTGTTTTCATTGGGAGTTGGGAGTGAGGTTGTCATTTTTTTGTTGTATATTTATTTTAGGTTTATTGATGTCAATTAGGACTGCTTCTGCAATTTTAAGATGCGTGTTGTTGGTGTTCTGGTATATTACTTTGATGTTGCTGTCGAGGATTTCACGGCTTATAGTGATTGAGTGTGTTGAGTCCAAATTATTGATGATATGTTTAAGAATAGGTACATCTATTTTGTACGCAGTTGACATGTGATTTCTGTAATACAAGATGATGTCGCTATCTTGATTGTTGGTATTAGGAAGGTTTTTGCTGTGATTTTCATCAATAATATATGTATATATATATATATATATATATATATATATATATATATATATATATATGATACAAATAAAATTAGCAAAGTAGGTTTGAAGATGGATCAATGAATTTTTTCCTGGATTTCAAATTATACCTATCAAGAGTATATGGAGTAATTATATTGTTTACAATTGCATTTATTTTCTTTTTTAATTGAAAAAATCATGGGCGACCCTTTTGCTTAAAACAATGAAATTAGGAAAGTATGATATATAAATAAAACTATTATTACACAATGTTTAATATTCAAACGTTCAAGATGCATAATCAACTGAACAAGTGTACACCCAAACATATATAGACACAATGAATACAAATCTAAATAATTAAAAAAATAGAATGAATGCAAGAAATTAAATCGGCAAACGCCATAAGAATTTTCTATCACCATAAAAATTGTCCAACATGGTCCTGAGCCGTTCAACACTTTGAGCTTCCACAACAGACGTTTGCAGGCTATTCCAATCACAATGAATACAAATCTAAATATTCAAAAAAATAGAATGAATGCTAGAACTTAAATCGGCGAACGCCATAAAAATTATCTGCAATCTTTGTGAGCTAGCTTGAATGAGTGACCCCTTGTTTTACCGAACGGAGCATATTTCAATTGGGCACATCAACGCTGGCTACATTTCATGGGAAATCATATAAACCAGAACAAGTTCATATTTTTTTCACTTTTACGTTAAAGATGGTAAGCCTAATTTTTTTAACCTATTAAAATATTGCAGATTTTTGCACCAAGCAATAAGGCGTGTTGCTCTTCTTTGAATTTTCTTAAATTTATCAAGTAACCAAACTTCAAATCCATATTTTAGGTGTGATCTTACAAAGGATTTGAACGTACAAAGAAATACATTCTCGGATAAAAATATAAAATTTCTTGCTAAGATTCCTAACATTGATTTGGAACCCCGCTAGTGACGGACAGCTGATCAGAAAATTCCTTATCGATTGTAATAGCGAAAAATCTACCGGTAAAATAAGTATTAATCCATTTCAGCATTTTAGTTTTGACACCATATCTTTTGAACTTGAACAAAAGCTTCTCGTGAAAAATTTTAAAAAAGCCTTTTCCAAATCGGTATATATCACGTTTGTTTCCGGACCTGAGTTTAAACCTTCTGTAACCACATCCACAAATTTTAGTAATTAAAGCGCTGTTGAACGTGATAGCAAGAATTCAAAGTGATCTTTAACAGTAAACTTATTTTGTAAGAAATGGCTTAATAAATGGTGTTTAATAATCAGTGGCGGATTTAGGAGGTGGATCCGGGGGGCCATGCCACCCCGTTATCATCAGTTCAATTCAAGAAAGCGTTAAAGAATGGAAAAAAAAAATTTTGAGATCGACTTTTCAACAACAAAAAATAACGCTGATTTATTATATAAATTTGATACAAGTTTATTTCAGAATATAATTCATATTTTAAACTTAAATAGTGTTTGCGGCACAAAATAAAAATAATTCATGTTTTCTTAGTATATTTTTTTATTGAAAACTAATATCAACAAAAAGTAAATCAAAAAATATTATATTTACTTTTTAGACTTATCATAATTTTATGTTTTGTTCGCAGTTCACATTTTATTCCATTTACGATTTGGCGCGTCTTATATTATTTTTTTGTGTTTCATAAAATCAGTTTGCATTTGAATTCGTTTTAAAATTAAAAAAAAATGTCTTTTAAAAAAAGTAGTATTTTAAACTTTTTTCAACCGACTCCGGCAAAAAAACAGAAGCAGTGCGATAATCTCAATACAGTTGAGGCCGTTAATGGTAATACCTAGATATTTCAATAATTGCATATGAAATAATTTGGTATTTTCAACTAAAAAAATTAGCAATAATAAAAACATTTTTTGGGTTAGGGTTAATGCGTACCAGTCATTACCCGACTAGACTTGAATTAAGTTTGTAGTTAACTAACTATTCAGGTCTGGTAGGAAAATTAAAAAATTTAATCTCAACGTTTTTTTCCATTATAGAATCTGATGTTTTGGAAGAAGGCCTTTCATTAAATTTAAACGATGACATGACTGATGTTTCAGACAAAACTGGTAATTCATGTCAGTTTTTCAAAGAAAACAACACCTTTAGATATTAGACAATATGCAGCTGCAGAAATCCCAGGCACTTCGAATAATTTAAGATATGATCTTTTGAAAAATCCATGGAAACCTGACGAGAATTATAAATTTTCATATGTGTTGGAAGGTAAGAGAAAACGGTTCTTTAAATTCCATTGGTTTCATATATTTTCCTGGCTGTCTTATTCTGATTTGAAAAAGGAGCATACTGTAAGTTTTGTGTACTTTATGCTTATCGACATCCATCATGTGGCTCAGTCGGAGTATTTGTTATATCACCTTTAAATCGTTATAAATAAATCAGCTTTAGATCAACGTCGCTGTCATCAAGCGACATCTTTTCATAGAGAGGCTACAGAAAAATCAGAAATGTTTCTGAATTTGATTAAAAATAAAACTAATGTTTTAGAGTTATAAACTCCGCTCTTTTTACAAAAATAGAGAAAAACAGAAAATTGCTTAACACTATTATTGAAACTATTAAACTTTGTGAAAGACAGAATTTTGCTTTGCGTGGACACCGGGATGACGGTGCATTAGATATAAAATCTGATAACAATCAGGGGAGTTTCAGAACGCTATTAAAATACAGTACTGAATGTACAAGATCCGCCACTGAATGTTTATGTATTATACATATACATTCAGTGGCGGATCTTGGGGTAAGGCCGGAGAGACCATCGCCAAGTTGTGAGCAGTATATTTATTAAAAGAACTCAACTTTTGCATAATAAACACCATTTTATATTTAAAAAAGGTCGCCAGCTTAATTTTGGCAACGATACCACAAATCTTGGCCCCCTGTCCAAAATTGAAAAAAATAAATTAAACTTTTAAACATTTTTAAAATTTTGGCCTTCCCGTCAAAGTTGTCTAGATCCGCCACTGTTAATAATTGATTGCAACAATTTGCAGCAGATGGAATTTAAAGAGATTGGTCTATAATCGGATGCATTATTTCTACGACCATTTTTCTATAGAGGTATAATTAAACTTAACTTTCAATTTCGCGACAGAACACCTTCCTCAATAGATCTCTGAAAAATCAGACACAGAAAAGGTGACACTGTGTGAAGCCTTGATGATTTACCAATATCCAGTAAAGGTTAAAAAAAGGTCAATTACACTCTTCCAATGTTCAAAGGATTCAACAAAGTGCACACACATTGTATATGAATACGTACTAAACGACGCATCACACACGAAGCATGTGATAGGCGGAGATCTTTTTGTCATATTCGAACCCGGTTACTAACTCGGCGACCTTAACCATTAGACCATCACGCCGCCCTTTAACTTTATCTTTTTGATATCCAATGAAACATCAACCAAAAAAATCCTCCATTTGGCAATCAACCGGATTGACTCCCAGAAAAAAAGTCTTCATTCAATGCTACATCTTCAATAAAACCAGATGCAAAATTACTGGCAAAAATATTGGCTTTGTCCTTGGCGTTATTAATTACAACTTCATTCGCAATTAAGGACCCTATACTGTTTTTATGAGTTTTCAATCTTTCAATATAATTCCAGAATAATCTGGGAGAAATTTGCCGACCCGCTACTGCAGGAACGGTTGGCCAGTACGAGTACAGCCAACATCAACCACCAACCGCCATCAACCAACATAACATCCACCAACATAACATCCACCAACATCAACCTATAAAATGTCTTAATCTTATCGCTTTTTCTATAATAGACACTTTTACGTTAATTTTCATTTTACTATTTTTGTTTTTCTGGTTTCAATCGTTTTAATAATTCTTTTCCTTTCGTTTAAAAAGTTGAAAGTGGATTTAATGACAGGTTTGTCTGAAAAAATTGACTGATGAGCTAAGTTTGTTGGCCTTGGGATATTATTTATCCCATGGTCGAATTTGCAAAAATAAATAATATGGTATCGTTTGATGCTTTTGTATCTATTTTTTATCAATTCATTCATTCATTCTTTCTTTCTTTCTTTTATTCATTTACTTATTTATTATTCTTTTATTCATTTACTTATTTATCATTCTTTTATTCATTTACTTTTTGGCGTTGTTGGCAGTTGTATGCAATTCCTCCTGGCAGAATTTAAAATAAATTTAGAAGTTTCAGAGCGCCTGTGACCTCGTTTTGATACTTATTGCTTTACCATAGCGCAACAGCAGAAGCAAATGCTTAAAATGTTTATAAAGCAAAAAGTTTCTAAATTTATATTTTTGTTGAAATATTAAAAGCAGACATTTTAAATTATAGTGCGTTCTATAATTCCTAAACGTTTATAGGTATAGACTGTAATACAAAATTTATTTAAAAATTGACAACTTTTTACTGTATAACCCTTTAACATTTTCATTTTGATCCAATTAAATTCATCTTAAAATTAATGCTTTAAAAGTCCTGTTCTACATGTATTTGTAGCTCTCTAATGAATGCATAATTTTGATATGCAAAAACATCGTCCACCGATTCGTTGCTCAATTATCTTTTAATTGAAATTCTTACCTGTTTTGAATAAATTTACTGAACAGTGCAAATCTAAAAAATGCCATTAGCATGGACAGTTTTGATAAAATTGCAAATCACTAGACTTACAAAATTAGGGAACCTTTTATAAAAAATTAATAGGATGAGCCATTATCAAACGGCAAAAATTTTTAATCTTTAAAAAAGTATTTTAATGTTAAAAAAATAATTTGAAAATGCGATTTGATTTGATGCCAGTAAGTTTTTTTGTTTGTTAATGTCATCTATTTGTTTGAAGCTTTCGAGAACTTTATTATTCGGCGCTATGTCAATTTTTCAAGAATAATGTAATGCATGTATTTATACACATACGCACGCACATTCAGGAACACATGTCTCTTTCTCACTCTCTCTCTCTCTCTCTCTCTCTCTCTCCTTTCTCTCTCTCTCTTTCACACACAATTCCTTGACCTTTGTGACTACTAACACCTATGTTATAGCTTAAAATCTCTATATTTCCAACACCGTGTTGTAGTTTACACCGAGAGTCAAGAGTTCGTTTATCCGTAGGTTCAAGAGTTCCGATAGATGAACACAACTACTTTAAACGCAAACTTTGTTGAGCGTTTATTTGATTACCAGCAGTAACAGAAACAATAAATTAATCCAAATAACTACATAAATCACATTTACGACTTTGCATCGAGCCTCACTTCTACCGCAACTTTTACCACTCAACTGCCCTAACCAGGCTATGCACGTCGTATTTATGGTCAAGTTAGCATAGACACAATTTTCAAACCTCAAAAATCACAAATATAGCATAGGTAAATAATAATTAAAATAACAAATAATATAGCGCTATTCTATCATTCCCGCGGTTATAACACTACCCCCAACTTAGCCTGTTAGTCTCTAACATAGGCATTACTTCTTTACTCTAATGAATAGAAACAATCTATTCAAATGGGCAGTTTTCATCTTTGATCGTTTCCTTTCAGGATCATCCTGTAGATCACGTCATTTATCCTGTTAGTGATCTTGTACCGATCTTTCCAATTTCTTGAGAGTTTCACCTGGCATTTTCTTTTTCTAGGTCGTAAGTTGTGCAATCAGACCAGATCTTCGTTCTTGAAATCTTCGCTATTTCTTTTCCTGTCACGCCACGTTTCCGTTGTTTCAGCGCCTCTAGCCAATAGTAGACGTCGTGGTTCTTTCTCGACCTCATCTACAGATGAAGCAAGTTTGATCTTTCTATTGATTTTACGAGGTGTATAATAAATCTCTGATGCATGTTGCCAGAATCGTCGTTGGCATTTTTTCTGGTGACCATCTATGCAAATCTCATCCTCATCAGCAATAAAGCCGTCATTGAAATCATCATCCAGGCAGACGAGAACCAAGCTTTCATTCCACGTGCGTGTGGAAGGGTTATCTCAAAGCTTTAACCATCGTCTGTCACCAATTCCTGTCCTGAAAGAATACTAACATTAAAATCATCTTCACTGACGTCGTTAATCTCTAGGCTAATGCTCCCCCAGATTAACGTCATGTTCAAATCATCATCAAAAGTTAAATCGTTGGTGAGTGTATCAATTTGTATCAAACTCGTTGTAGCTTACAAACTCAACAAGGCGGAAAATGCGGTGATATTTTTTTATAACTGTATATATGACAGTCTGAACCAAAATTTTTTCTCTCTCTCTCTCTCTCTCTCTCTATATATATATATATATATATATATATATCACAGCATTTTCCGCATTGTTGAGTTTGTAGCTAAGTTTTTCAATTTTGTAAATTTAAGTTTATCAATATTATTCAATTTATTCAAATTAATAATAAACTTAGTTACAAACTCAACAAAACGGAAACTGCGGTGATATTTCTTAATAACTGCATATACGACAGTCTGAACCACCCAAATATATATATATATATATATATATATATAAATATATATATATTCATATATAATACATTTGTTCGGCAGTCTCTCATAAGTAATACATGCAACTAATATTAAGTCTTACCTGATTTGCAAACGTTTTTCAACAAACTGAATATTAAAAAGTCATAAATTCAAAATAGATAATGGATGTCATTTAGACTTGCAAAGTGAATTTAAACGACAATTAAAATTAAACGATATTAGCAACCGATTAATTTAATGTAGTATGATAATGGGTCTTTTTTAATTATTATCCGTGCGTGCGTGTGTGTGCCTGCCTGTCATGTCATCATTATGGTAGCACTTTATCTTCTACAGTAATGTTAAAATATCGTGAAACATAGTTGAATCATTTAGAAATCGTTACACACACACACATACACACACACACATACATATATATATATATATATGTATATATATTTAATTTTATATATATGTATATACATATATAATTATATATATATATGAGACATATATATATATATATATATATATATATGAGACATATATATCTATGTAGATATATATATGAGACATATATATCTATATAAATGTACATGTATCTTTATATATATCTGTATGAGACATGTATACAGGTTTGCGCCTACATGAAAGTGTTTAAATACCAGCAGTGCATCGTGTGATCCAACAAAGTAACACGTACGTTGGTTCATTGCACGTCGTTTAATTTAAATTGAAAAATAACATTTCAAACAACTACCCGAAACTATATCAAAAAGATTTCTCATTATTATTGTCTATTGCTGGTATTAGTGAAAATAAAAGATAGTATTAAGATAAAAGGGATTGAAATGAAGAACGTCACGTTTTTGCTGCTCGCCATGTCGGCTACTCTCCTTCTGCTTCTCGCGTCGGCCCTGCCTCCAAGAAGAAGAAGTCTCATCTCCAAAAATTACATCTTCCCAAAAACTCACAGCAAAGTAAGTCTAAATCATTTTGTATCGATTAATTAATTAATTAATTAGCTTTGCTTTTTGAAGTTATTGACGAGCAATTCCACAAATTGTTTCTTTTTAGTAATTCAAACATTTTTTTTAATGTAAAACGATCCTTTTAAAAAAAAATTCGGTTATTATTATTTAATTAGTTAAACACGGAAGGTATACCAACATTTTGGTTTTCAGTTATTGATGATTTTTACTGAGAAATGCATTTACGTTAATCTCTTCTAGTTTCTTGTCATAGTTTAATTTAGTAAAATATGACATAAAAGTAGAAATATGATGAAATATGTAACAGATTCTTAAGCGTTTTATTCTTTCATGGTCTGATGGAGGGTTGGATTCTCCACCGAACCGAACTAGCTCTTAAGGAAGCACAAATTTTTAATTGCATTTTCGAAAGTTTCACAAACGTTCGCAGAACAAAAAAATCTTTTGACATGGGCGAAATTTTTGAAGGTTCTGTGAAACGTGAGACAAATTGTCCAATCCAACTTGGATTTTTTTTTAAATCAACTGGATGGAGTTTTTTTTTGAGAAATTTCAAACACAGTTTTGATTGTTGGAAATGAATTTTGAATTTCTTCGAATTTGCATAAAAACAATTCATTCAACCCCCATAGCTTATATAATTAGGCAGAGTAAGTTACCAAATTTTTAGCTGTTTTCAAAAGCTAATTATTCTGCAGATTTTATAAAATATTGCATCAACCTCGCATCAACATTTTACAATTGAACAATTATACTATATTATCTCAGAGGTGGACATGGGTCCATTTTTACTGACCCAACCGAACCCAACCAGCCTGAAAATGCAAAACCTCAACTCAACCCAACCCAACCCTGCATCTCCACGTGCCGCAATTTTAACCAACAGTCAAACTTTTACAAATAATATTTAAAACGCAGAACTCAAAAATAGAAGCTTATATTTGAAATAAAATACACTGGTAAAGTGATCACACTGCAAATGTCATGAAATAACTTCGGCAAGATTGCAGCACAATGTTTGGCGTATTCTCGCTGATTTTTAGTGCCAATGTTTTTACCTGACGAATCTCTAAATTGATATACCTCATTGCACTTAATACAAGCGCAATAATAATTTACAGGAATTTCGTCTTTATCATTTTCTTTCTTTTGAAATATCATGTGAAATTTCTGCCAGATTTCTGATTTTAAATTTGTGGGAGCTTTTAATATATACTTTCCTGTTTTTTCTGTAAATAAAAAAAAATTAAATACTTAAGTATGTTCAATCAATCAATCATTTAAATTTATCTCGTGTGATTTCTAAACTTCAATATATATATATATATATATATATATATATATATATAATTATCGATTATTTTTATTTTAAAACATAAACTTTAATTTTAACAACAGCGATTCGCCAAAAATAATGATGCCGAAGATCCGTTATATTCTTCTTATCCATTTGAGTACAACAACAATGAGCCTATCAGCATGGACTCCAACAAGTATGCAAACTCGCTGAACAAGGAATTTCCAAAGGCTCCGAAAGGAAAGCAAGTTTTCAAGAAAGCCCACGTGCCATGCCTCTTCAGCATCATCTCTTGCTGGAAATAACGTTTTGTCGTTCGCCGTTGGTTTTGAAATGATAACAATGATTACTTATCGAACGGTTTCGTCAATTTCATATTCAATTTGAATTAATCTCTTTAAAATACAGAGCATAACTCTTCGGTTTGACATGTTTAAGTATGTTCATGAAGTACAATTAAATTTGATGATTTAAATGATATTTTAAATAAAATATCTAGATGTTATGGAATAATCTGGAGTTTCTTTATTTATTATTTATTTATTCATTTATTAGTTTAGAATTATTACGGATATATATTTGGAAAAAAACTTTAGACAAAATTTAATAAAGCAATAATTATTATTTTCCAAAACACTAAAAATGTCATCTTTAAGGTGAATAATTTCATAATAAAATGACAAATCCAATTAATGATAAAATGACAAATTAAATTCTATTGCAATAGATATAATAAAATAATAAGAGCTTATATAATGGATTGTTTCATGGCTAATTATATATGAATAAAAACGCACAAACAAATAAACAAACACATACATTTTATTTCACTAGAACCAATACATCTCGTCCTACGTTGATGTTCAACGTGCTGATGATGAATTTTGAACAAAGTGTGATCAAAATTTAGTTGCTGTTGATAAGTTGTACCAACCAATTACAATAAGATATCACCTAGCGATTCGAACGGAAATATTTATTTTGCACACGTACGCATTAAACGCCTTATTGTTTGTGTTGTATGGTTGTTGGTGTTGTATGGTTGTTGGTGTTGTATGGGTGTTGGTGTTGTATGGTTGTTGGTGTTGTATGGGTGTTGGTGTTGTTTGGTTGTTTGCGTTGTATGGTTGTTTGTGTTGTATGGTTGTTGGTGTTGTATGGCTGTTGGTGTTGTATGGTTGCAAATTTGTAAGTGGGTTATTGTGGCTTGGATAGTCATGTTGTGGATGTTTTAAAAGTGACCCGTGAAATTATTCAGTAGTGAGTTCAAAACCTTGGCTAACGCATCTGAGAAAGTTTTTGCCCCACAAATGAGATGTGTTGAATGGAGAATATACACATGTATATTATTATCCTTATGTTTGTTTGTAATCGAATGTTTGTAAAACCCAAAAGCGCAAGCAAGTTGCAAGAAAAAATTCTCTGATAGAAAAGCCATCTGGCGAGTTATGACAAAAAAGCTTTCACTTTTCTACAAAATCTGTTTAGTCCAGGCTTTCTAAAAATGCGAAAGTTCATTTCAAAACTGTGGATTGACAATAGCAAAACTTTGTTTGTCATCAGACAAACATTTTTGAGGAATAAATAAAAAATTCATCTCCTTAGAACGCAATGTACGTACAATGATGCAACGAAACTGTCTTAGCGATGCATTTATAACTTGAACGGGACGGACACGTAGCATTATCATTTATAAATTTGTGAGCCAAGATAACAATTTAAACAAGATACGCTTGGAGACTGGTAACCAGTGTGGCTCACGTAATAAAGGACTGACATGTTCAAACCACGGCCGCCAGTAAGAATTTGGCAGCCCAATTCTGAATTAATTTAAGAATTGGTATCAATCTACCAGAAACAAAAACTATGGCATTAGTCCATCTTAGAATAAATAAAATAATATACAAAATAAAAGTGTAGACTTATCCAGCTGCATTTTAACAACTCCTAATTTTTTAAACGTTGAAACATTCAGGCACTACATTCTCAACATGCATCTTACATCTGCTTTGTTAAATTAGAATCAAACACGTCACACAAATCTCCAGCCAGATGACAACAGTTTATTTCAAAAACACCATTCTGCGCCATCCAATCATCAATCTCAGGCAAACAATAAACCAACTTTTCATTAAAATTTTCAAACAATATAAGTGAATCGCTAACAATAATCTTTATGCCATCAGCAAAACACAAAAGTTAAAACCAAATTTGCAACAACATCTGACTACCTCAGCTGTATACAACAAATGACCCAACAAAACTCTGAGAAGCACCAACTGCAGATTTAATTTCATTAAAACAAACTGCCGGACACGACCAACTAAAGATTACTCAAAATATTTCATTCCCATACTTGACAACCTAAAACGATAACAAGTTTGTTAATCTAAAAACCATGATCAACAAAATCAAACGCCGCACTCATGTATAAAAATGCAACAATCAAAAACACAATGATCATAAACAGCAGCAAACCAATTTGACATCACATTTAAAAACAAAATTCACAACATAATATTAAATAATAATTCAATAAAATTGGTTTGGAGTCCAAGCCACATTGGAATTTTGGACAACGAAAAAACACACCAGGCTGCCAGCCTGGCACACTCTCTTCCAATATCAAAAATTCCAATACCAATATCCGATATAAAACCCATCATACATCAATATATCGTATCTATGTCGCAGCAAAAATGGAATCAATCCAATAACTTTTAAAAAAGTTCAAACCCTAAAGTAAATAATCCAAATGTATTGCATCTAGAAAGAAGATTCCAAACGATGTTAAGTTTTTTCAGGTTAATAATTCTGCAGCTACAATTGCATTATTGATTAAAAATTTACTTTTTTTAAATTGTTTCATGACTGTAGTTGTGACTGATTGTGTATATCATTAATTATGAGTGCTTTACAGATTTTTTTTAATATCTCGCTTTTGCATTTGGTTTGCCTATGATGAGTTTGATTTTGTTGGTTTTGAATACATTTTTTTTATTTAGATGGCACTTTTGAGGACACTAAAACAATGTTCTGTCATTTTGTGAACAGAGGCCCTTTTCAATTTTATATTAAATAAAAGCTTCGGTAAAATTAATTTTTAGTAAAAATTTCAAGTTCGTGTTTCGTACAAGATACACCTAACGTGTGTGGCAATAGGCAATCAACTTTTAATACTGATAAAAGATGTTACGAATTGCATGGTTCAGCTATTTTCAATTTTAACATGTTAGAGAAAAAAATGTCTTAAATACCAGGCTCATATACGTGGAATATTTTTTATTCGCTAGCTGTTGGTAATTTTGGAAAACACCTCACACTGTAATGTCAGCTGAGCCAGTCAAACTCATTCGCTGGAAACTGGCGTCGTTCACATCTAAGCTCGATGGAAGGATGCTATTATTAATTGCGTTCAAATTATTTGAGCTTTTTTTTCATAAAACTCTATCAAACCGTTTATTTAAACTGTTATATCAAATGTACAAAAATTTTTATCGCTCTATACTCCAAAATGAACAAGCTATATTTCATGAAATGATCGTTTTGATTCAATTTCTTAAAATTGTAATGTGTTAATTCGTACCTTTAATTGTTTAGGTGTTTAATTGTTTTATGATGCTGAACTAAACTAAAATTTGTATTAACTGTTTCCTATTTTTATTGTCTTAAAAGTATTTGTGAAATTTTTGTGTCCCTTCATGTTTTAATATATTTTCCAAATTTTTAAAATCACAACACAGCGTTAATTAAAACAAAATCATTTAAGTCAAACATTTTTACGAACACAGAAAATGTAGAAATGTTTCTAAATTTGGTGCTGTTTTGAAATACTTTAGCTATGAAATTTGCATACTTGCGAGATAGCAAAAAAGCGTCCTTTTGGCACAGCCACGAGCAAGAAAATTATATCATGATCATCTTTTTGTAGAACAAAAACTTGAATGGTAAGTAACACCGAGTCGAATATTTCTATCAGGGTTGGAATCGGTCAATTTTCAAACGAGGAGCCGAAGTCGGAAAATTTTTTCATCCAACCCTGACAGCACGGAAATAAGAAACAGAAATAAATATAAGACCTTCCTTCTTCACTAAGAGTGTTGACCATATTTCTTTACAAAACCCATTATTGATTTAATAATTTTAATTAGCGTTGTTCATCCGAGCAAGACAACAAGCTTTAGGCACACTCAAAATTATATAAACAAAATTTCAAATGAATCAATATAAACGTGATGTTAAAATAATATTAAAACGATAAAATATTAAGCAAAGGATGTAAAAACCAAAATTTGAATACTTCTTAAAAGGAGAGTTCATTTTTTGGGAATGTGACTAAAAGAATTTTAGAAAAATACAAACAGGCTAAATAAATATAATTAAAAAGTTTTATTTTCCTAAATTAATCTGTAGAATTATTCAACAAATCAGAGCTTCAAAGTTGAGTGATTATATCAGCGTTGGCCAAATTCAGTTTGATTGCGTCATCGTCAGCAAATTTAGTTGCAAATGATTTCGAATCGGGACTGACAATATTTTTCATCAAATTATCTCCAGCCGATGAAAATGCAGACGACTCAATCTGGTCATCAGTTTTCGTGCTCTCGCTTATCTGGAGGATTTCCGTAAGAGTAGAACTTCTTGAAGGGGCGAATGTTATCTCGTCATCAACAGTCATGTACGTTTGCATATTTGTTGATGCTTTTGAATGACACAATTCAGCACAAAACTTCTCGAGCAACAAATCAACTAGGTACGACTGTATTTTTGGATTATAATGCTTCAGATTAAAAATGTTTCTAAATTAAAAAATTGTACAAAAAAGAAAATCAATGAAGAAAATGAAAGATTACTTCAACGATGAAACTGATCATGAAGTTCAAAATTGCTGTTGCAACGATTAATACTCTAAAAATGAAAGAAGGTGACAAGGAAAGCTGCAAATATATTAAACGAAATGTTTATAAAACATTTTTTATAATTTTTTTCAAATTCAGTTAATAAATTTTTTGATGGTGGGTTCAATTAGAAGGGACTCAATATTGCAAGAAGGTTGAAAATTATTTTAAAACATTGACAAAAAAGGATGCCTAGCAAATTAATCTAATCTGCCAGCCATAATAATCATAACTTCAGCAAAAACTGAGTTTTCAGCATGAATGCCACCAAATTAAAATGAGAAATGTTGAAAAGTTAAAAATATAAAGTTCACAAATGATCCACACTTCCACAGATAAACGTAAATTTATGTAAAATCGGTGAATAAAAATCTACAGTACTTACTTCCAAAACTTTTTGCAGCCACGGAAAAGGACAAAGAGTCAAATAGGCTGAGAGCACAAAACACACAATAATGTCCACTAAGAAAACATCTGTTGAAATTCAATAAAATAAAATGTAAGATTTCAACCTTCAATTCTTCTATCATTTAACAGTAACTAAGCAAAAGAATCATTGAATCAGCCAGCCAGCCAAGAAGTCAACCAATCAGCTAATCAGCCTACCTACCAACCAACCAATCAGCTAATCAGCCTACTTACCAACAAACCAATTGGCTAATCAAACAACCTATCAACCAACCAGCCAGTCAAACAACCAACCAAACCATCCAAACCTATGACTAATAATTAAAATAAAGGCATTTTAAAATTTATATGAAAGAGCTGATGAACGTCTGCTGAACTTATCTGTTACATGCAAATATCATTTTTTCTTTGCAAATTTAAAAGACTGAAGTGTTAATGGTTCAGACTTAATCAAATTTTAATATCCTACAATAGCGAATATTTAACGAAAATGTAGACAATTAAAAATTCACAGTTTGAAAAGATATTTCTGCGATGTGGAGATCCTTTTGTGAAGACGATGGACATGGTGATGTACTGAAATGATGATATGGCGAATATGAGCGTCACTTCATGACACCGGTAGTTACGGTCGTTGTGGTCAACAAATGCTTCAAACCTGTTCAATTAATTTATTAAACAAATTACTAAATCCGTTTACATTATTGATAGTTATAAAAATAATGAACGTCAGCTGTTTAACCAACTAAGCGTTAAATCATTTTACCATGACTAAATTTTAACAGTACATTCATTAACTCTAAAGATATGAAAAAATTTTAAAAAGTTGTAGAAGGAAAGGTTAGCATGTGCTGTACATAAATGTTTTGTACAAGTCTTCTCGCCTACAAGCAGCCTCAAATATTTCTGACATAATCCCTTAATATATTTGTTTCGACTGTAATATGTTGGTCTTAGTGCTTCTTGGCCCCATGAACGACTCAATCGATATTAGCTATTTTTGTGATGCCTCGTATTTAAACAGGTTCAGACCACTTGCTGAAGTAATCGATTTAATTATAGACGGCTTGATGATGGTGTAATGGTTTCAAAGTCAGCTGGTTTTTACTTTGGAGTGATCTGATTTAATGCAAAATGATCTCCGCATATTATGTAACGTGTGCGATACGCGATTTTACTGCATAATCAGGTACGCTGTGTGTGTGTGTGTGTTGTGTCATTAACACATATATTTTGACAAGGAAAAATGACTCTTCACATTAACATTTGGTGCTTTAGTTACCAAACTAACTTTTCGATAAAAAAATAGTTACATAAAGAGCATTTCTGTATTTAATATTACGGCCTTCTACAGTATGCACAGTTCAACAGTTGCCACCTCAGGAATGACCCGGAGACTCCGGGAATCGAACCTCAACTCCCGTCTCCCGAAAGTTTTTTACAAATCTCGAAAACATCCCGGAATTTTGCAGCAATCATATTTTTGAAAAAATATGTAAAATAAAAATAATGCTGGAGCGCAAGCCAGTCATAACGAAATTGCAATTTAAAAAAAATTAATATTGTTGGCTTGAGTTAATTGCACATCCCTGTTTGGTTTCGGAACAGCTGCTGCAAAGAAACTTTTTGAAGATCTTCCATACATAAAAAAAAATAATCATTTTCAAAAACGATTTTGATCAGTTCTACGGCAAATATTTAATTTATCTCGACAGACGGTGTGATTAAGAATGTTCTATATTTCAATCAATAAGTATTTTAATGTTGAAAGATCCTGTAAAGTAGCCTTCTTTCCAGAAACTTGTAGAAAATTTGGAAATAAACATTGATCTTGACAAACCTAACTAACGATGATTTTTGTGCGTTGAGCAGCGTTCAAACACTGTTAGTCCAGAAACATGAAAACGTGGTTGACAAATGGAAAGAATACTCTATCAAACTTAAGGACAAAAATTGCAGAAATGAGTTTTAACTTCTTTTGTATTTTCTATACCAGTTTCTAATGCTTCGTGTGAATGAACATTTAGCGTTATGATTTCTGCGTGGACAAAAGAACGAAATCGTCTTTCTCTAAGTGTACGGAGAGCTGAGCTGCGAATTTGTGAAAATTTAAAATACAGTTGTTCTCAATTTCATGACCTCCTGTTGCAACATCAAATCAAGAGTACACTTTTAAGCAAAAATAATTCTTTTAGAAACTATTGCAAAATATTGTAATAATGTTTTTGTTAACAAAATTAAATAAAATAGTGTTTCTCATTCTATTTTTGTGGCCTCTTTTATTCAACCAAACGTTTTGAAATTAAGATAGAAACTTATATACGTAATGCACATTTTGCCCACACACAACATTTCATTTCAAATTTTACAAAGCGCCATTTCCTTAACGTTCAACGGTACTATCCAAACGACATGCACAAGTGAACGCGCAAATCCCGCATCATATACACTGATATGATAACCTTGGACATATGGCATAATCTGGTTTCGAGCCCGATGACATGAACGTCATTGACCAACGCTCTAACCACTACACCACAGTTGCGGTCACACACACACACACACACATAGCGCTATATAAAACTTATGTACATATATTTATTCATTTATTTCTTCGGGAACTCCGTCATCGAGAGGTGTCAACTCTAAACAGTTGGAACATCTCTTGCACCAATGTAATCAGCCTTTTTGTTATCTTAATCAGTGAAATATGATGAACATTTTATTTTTTTAGTTTAATTTTTTTTTTGAGTATAATAAAAGTTTGTAAATGCAGTGTGTTAGTTTTTGATCATTAGAAATAGGTGCGGTCTCAAATGAGTTAATTAATTAATTAAAAAAAAGAAGATTTATAATTAAAATTTTTCAAAATTCGTTCTAAAGGAAAATGTATCAATAATGAATTCCGTGGAAAATTGTTTTGAAAAAGTTACTTTGTGTTGAATTAAAATGGTAAAAATGTTTTAATTTTCTTGCTTTGTGCTCAAGCTCATTTTTTCACTTTTAACCGTTAACATTCAATGCTCGCTCGACTAAAAAAATGTAAATATATATATATATGTATATAATATACATCATGTATGTGTGTGTGTGCGTGCGTGTGTGTTAAATTTGCTGATAAATTTTATAGTTATCGTTTTTGTAGATTGTAATAATTTTAAAAGTGGACAGTAGATGTGTCTTGTGATGATTCGTGCGAGTTTGTAATAATGTGTGGATAAATAGAATATAATGGTAAAGTGATGATGGTAGTGGTGATTATGATGGTATAACGACTTTTTTATCGGTTGGTACTAAACACTGCAATGTCATCGTGTTTTAGAAATTTTTGTAAAGATAAATCCAAATCTATCTGATAAATGCATTTTTTTTATAATATAACTAACGTCCACCGAATTTCAAAAATCTGGCAAAAACAGATCGGACGAAAAATTTATCAGGCGAATGTAACCCTCATGAACTGATCTGAGTCATTAAAAACTATAATAAAATATTTTAAACCATGATGTCTAAGAATAATTTTCACGGTTTCATGAGAGTATTTAAAATAAATTTTTATTTCCAGGATTTTTGAATAATAAATAATAAAAAAATTGTTTGTATTATTAAATTCAAAAAATAAATATAACAAATAATGCAACGAACTACTGACCACGGCTGATTGCTCGCAAACCGCCAGAGAAGGAACTGGAAGGAGAGATTGACGACGAGTTGAAATATGACGGAAAGAATTGGTGGAGCTGCTATGAGGGTGACTGAAGGTGGTTTCTTGCCAAGATTCCAATGAGAAGCAGTATAGGAAACTTTATAAATACATCAAATAACGTTAATAAAACAAATAGCATTAAATAATGAAGACTTTTCTTACTTCTCAGCATAAATAGAAGCCTCGACTTAAAAAGTAATTAGTATACTTAATTATTAATATTTAGTTGTTCATCCAGTTATGCAGTATAAAAAATGTTTTTCTTCATTCTTTAGTTCACTATGCCTAAACTAAAGTCTTGTGCAAATGTCGTAGAGTTTGTCTGGAAGGATAATTGTAATGGCTTAGAAAGTGTCCGCAGATGTTCAGAAGACAAATTATTATAAGATATACATTTTCTAAACTTCGCTGCAAGCAAGTGTAAAACGTAAAGGTAATTTGAAAACCATGTTCCAAAATGATAATTTGTTATTCAGTCAACCAAAACAATGCTGTTAGTAAATTAAAGTTCGTGTAGGAAAAAATCAAAACTTTTAACAACAGCTGATACAAGTAATTTAAAAACTCACGAGTGAGAAGAGACAAGCGATAAAGAGGACAATATGATTTAAATTTATTAAAAACACTTGGCAGAAAAGTGTAAAAAATATAAATTTGTAATAATTTAGAGACGTGTAGTAGGACAGCTTTTGAGGCACCGAATCGAATGATATGTAAAAATCTTGATGGCAAATTATAACAAAATAGAGTATGGTGTGAGGGGAGTGAGCAGGAAGGAATCTTCAATTTAACGACATTTATGAAGAGTGTCATTTTATCAACTAAAATAAATTCCAAATTGCAACCCTACTACTAAGGAAAATTATAACGAACAGCAAGACATTTTATGTAGTGCAATTCACAATGTTTGAACATCTGAAATCTTGCACCAACTAGCTCATCGTCAATTTTAAACACGAATGAACAATCAATTAAATTGATTAAAATATCAATCAATCGATCTTCGTGGATGAAGTTTTATGTCATGCCCAGGACCGATGATCAAATTAAATGATGATTAAATTGATAAAATATAAAAAAATTATTGGTAATAAAACACTTCTACAACTGATTAAAGTATAAATTTAAAAAACACACAATAACAAAATAACTAATATAAGGAATAAGGTAATTTATTTCAAGTTCTTACAGGTTAGCCCAAGACTTGTCAACAGAACTAGATCAATATACAGAAAAGCAAAATCAGTGAAATTAGCGCCAATCTGAAAAAAAAATTATAAAACACACGGAAATAATCCAAATGTTTTTTGTAAGCGACTTAAAAGTAATAATCAGAAAGTCAGTATAACTAAAAACTCTAATAGAATTATTCATAAATGAATTTTTAAAAGATACTAAATTTCGAGCATCGAAAATGTATCTTGAAAACAGTTTGCAAAATTCAATATAATTACCCAGTAGAGAAGACAAACGGACAAAAACTGCGTTAAACTGTAACCAGCCATGAATTTGAACGTTCCGAATGACGTCACTAAGGCTGCTCGACCTTCCCTGGTGAGAACATAATCAGTCGTTTGGAACAATTCGCAGCAAAAATGCAGTAGAGCGTGAAATGAAATACAACAAATAAAGATATGTACATGAAAATATAAAAAAAAGTAACACAATGGTTCGGTTCACAAGCACTGATTCTTTCAAATGGTGCGGTGCAAATAAAATACCTTAATGAAAATGTTTTTCATGCATCATCATCATCAAAAATAAAATAAAAATGTGTTTCCATAACTAAATGACGAGAAACATATTGGATAATTGAATTCAAGTAGTACATTACGAACCTCATGACATTTAAGACACATGATATGTTGGCTTGCTTGGAAGTGAATGGAGAGGCAACGGACGCCTCCGCCTCTGAAAGGGAGATTCCAGCATGGGCAGTCTTCAAGGCTCCACAATCATTCGCACCATCTCCACACATGCCCACAAAGTACCTACGAACAAATGTTTATTTCCAACAAAAATTCTTTTGTATCTATAATTATAAATTAACTGTATCACGTACAAACAGGCGTTATAAAGATTCACATGAAAGAGAAACACAAAACTAAAATTATTAAGCAAATCTTGGACCACAATGTTGAAATCCTGCATTACAATAATAACTAATATAATTCACGATTAGCTGAGTCAATACTTATAGAACAAGGACACCCGATAATAAATATACAAGAACGTGCATGGAATCCTTCCCACATACCAGAAACAGAGGAGATGATGACACGTAAAAGTGTCACACTGCACAAAGTTGAAGATCGTAATAACTAATTAAATGACCACCAAGTATTCACTTTAAACAAACAAAGAATTAACATTGTAGAGGCAGAGGATATATACACCTGAGCATTCGGATATATACACCACAATGTATCAATTCGAACACCGAAGATGGTATAGGAATATCGAAAAATGCTTTTTTGTTCTACCATGCTTACAGTAAAGTAAATAAATATTTGGGTTTTGAACTCAAGAAACTTGACAATGTTTTACGATCTAACGTAAGAAAAATCGAAAAATTAAGCAGGAAATTAACTAACGCGGAACACGTTGTGATTTTCCTCAGTAATTGAATTTCTTATAGTCTTAATCCAATATATATATATATATATATTGTTATTATTATTATTATTATCATCAACAATTTATTAAGCGCATTATAAAATTAAAATTTCTCGAGAGCGCTCTTTATTATAAATGAAATCAGTGAAGGTCAATAAAGTACAAATCGATAAAGTATTTCTATATCAAAATAAATGTTTTTAAGTTCCTCTTAAAATCATCTTTAGTCCAGGCATTCTGAGCGATTGCGGAAGACTGTTCCAGGCAATTGGTCCTGACACGGCAATATTTCTAGTTGCAATTTGTAGTTGAGTTGTTGTCACTGCCAGTAGGTTGGCATAGTCTGATCTCAATTTTACACCTGTTGAAGAAGCTGGTTTTTTTTAAGATTTTATTTACTAGATATACTGGTAACAACCCGTTCATAGCCTTATACATAGTCACACAAATCTTATAGTTGATTCTTTTTTTCACTGTTAGCCAATGTAGGTCTCTTAAAATGGGTGTCACATGGTCATACTTTCTACGTCCAACAGTTATTTTTTGCAGCTCTATTCAGTATCGATTGAAGAAAAGCAATAGATCTCTCTGGTAATCCATTAAACAAGCCATTACAGTAGTCTAACCGTTGAATGAACAAACGCATGAACTAGTGTTTGCATAGTTGTTTGATGTAAAGATTTTCAAACGCGGTATAACTGGCAAAGCTGATAAGAACATGATTTAGATATGGTTTTTATATGATCCTTGAAAGATAATCTTCAAAAATACATCCTAGGTTTGTTGCATTTTCACAGAATTGTATTTCATTATTATCAATTTTGACTGAATTAATATTAATTTTAGAAAGCTGTTGCCATGTACCGACTGATAAAAATTGAGTTTTCTCTTGATTCAATTTGAGACAATTTCTTGACATCCATGTGCCTATTTTAGTCAAGCATTCAATGAGATTTTCAACTTTTAAACAGTTCTGGTTCACTGCTAACTATTATTTGGATGTCATCCATCAGCGTACGCATGATATGAAAATCCAAATGATTCTATTACTTCATATACTTCAGCAGTGTGCAGTACAAACAAAATAGGTTCCAGGACTGAGCCTTGTGGTACACCAGATGACATTGCTTCAATACCAGATAATTTGTTCCCGAAAAAACCTGCTGAGTTTTTTCAAACAAGTACGAATTGAACCAATTAGCTACAACTCCAGTAACTCCGTAATCATATTGTAGGCGATTCATCAGGATTTGATGGTCTACGCAATCGAAGGCAGCACTCATGTCCAAGAATGTAAGCAAGAAACATATTGTTTATCAATAGCATTAAACAACTCAGACGTAACATACAGCAGTGCTGTTTCAGTTGAGTGATAACGTTTATATCCAGATTGAAATTCTGGTATTAAGCTATTTTTGTGTAGATAACTCAGTAGCGGACTGGCAACAACTCGTTCAATAACTTTGTAAACAAAGCAAATGTTTGATATGGATCTGTAACTTTTCATTTCATTCCTATCATCTTTCGTTTTCTTCAAGACAGGTTTAATAACTGCGTGCTTACATTTATTCGGAAATAATCCCTCTTGCAAACATAAGTTAAGCATATATATTTTTTAAACACACACACACACACTCACACACACGCATATATATATATATATACATATATATATATACATATATTTATATATATATATATATATATATATAGGAGATGCCATTTATTCCAGGCTGCACGTATGCGTGCTCGAACGGCAGCTTCAGCTGTTCTAGTACAATCCAGAACATCCCCTAGATATTGAAACGATGTGACTTTCTCTATCATAATGGCTTCAAAAACATTGCTATTTCGAATTTGTTGTTGTGGATTGATGCAAGCAGGACAAACAAAATTGGACACTTTAGATAAAGTACCAATTATTTTTGAACAACGTTTGTGACACCACTGGTTACACTGCTGACACTTGATTGAATTGTTACCAACACCAGCTTTACAAACAGAACAGGGCCATCGTCCAGTAACTGTGGATTGAATGGGTTCACCAGTGTTCATTGCTTTGGTTTTGCTGATGTTGACTTTGAATCCATGATCGGCGAGTCTGGTGTTCCAATCTTCAAACATCCGTCCTGCATTCTGCTCAGACGTGGCTGTTAAAATGATATCATCAGCATATACTAGATTATAAATAACAGTGGACTGAGAATCGAGCCTTGGTGAACTCCAACGCCGATGTCAAATGCATCTGTGTTTCCAACCGTTGTGCTGACAAGAGTCTTAGTATTCGTATACATATCCATCACAAGTCGAACAAGATATTCTGGAATGAGTTGTCGAAAAGACTCCATCTGCTTGCTTCACGGGGACTCACTCAAATGCTTTTTCAAGGTCTACAAAAATGTGTGATAGCTGTTGATGCTTTGCGAGGTATTTCTCTTGCAGTTGCCGAAGGATGTGAATTGCATCAATTGTTGATTTCCCCGCCAGGAAACTAAATTGATAATTTCCGATTGTGATGCACGACGTTAATCTTCTCTCAATGATTTTTTCGACAATTTTCAGGGAGTGTTCTAACAGAGGTATACCCCGATATGATGAACAGTTCAATGAATCACCTTTGCCTTTGTATAGCAGGACTGTCATGCTATAGTTCCATTCAGTCGGCATGGAGCAATTTCTCCAGATTTCACGGCAAAGTTGTAGTAACGTTTGGATACCTGCAGTACCAGATGCTTTGATAATGTCATTTGTGAGTCCAGAGGGCCCTGCTACCTTTCCATCCTTCATAGCTTTCAGAGCTTCTGTAAGCTCCTCTACAGTGATGTCTGAAATCGGACCTTCGATGGGTGGAGCGTCAAAGTAAACATTGATGGGATTTGTTTCGTTTAACAGACGGTTGAAGTATTCTTTCTCTCCACTGTAACTTGATCTCATCTTGTTCAAGAACCATCTCATTTTTGTCGTTTTTGATACATGAGGCACCAACTATGTCTTTTTTCGTACGTTTTGCTTGTTTTGCTATACGACACAGATGTTTCATTTGTACACCTTTGCTTTTAGTGAGCCACTCTCTGCACTGATCTGTCCGAGCCAGTGCAACTTGACGTCTTGCATAGTTGTTCTTCTCACGGAAAATTTTATGGTCATCAACAGATTTGATTTTTGCCATTGCTTGTAAGCAACTTTCTTTTCAGCTATTGCATTTTGTACACTGTCATTCCACCACCAAGTGTCACGTTCATGCTGACGTTTTGTACCAGTTTTCCCACAAACTGTAGTTGCAGCGTTCATCAAAACGGTTTTGTATGTACTCCAATCTGTACTGGTTTGCGATTGGTGGTCTAACTGTGTGGCGACAATCTGTTGAAATTTTTCTCGATAAATATTGTTTATCAGCTTCCACGTTTTGATTCTCCGAGGCATTTGTTTAGTCTTATGTTTTGACAGTTCGACAACCAGGTCTGCCACAAAGAGTCTATGTTGGGCGACACATGATTCGCCTGGTATAACTTTGACATTTTTGAATAGCCGATTCGCCTGGTATAACTTTGACATTTTTGAATAGCCTTCGGTGTTGTTGCTTGACAGCGAAGAAATCAATTTGCGTGGCTGATGGTCCATTTTTGTATGTTATGAGATGTTCCAACCTCTTTCTAAAATATGTATTCAGTAAACAAAACCCGTGACTTTCAGCAAACTCAAGGATGCGGTTGCCATCTTCATTCCGGTTTCTATAGCCAGAACCGCCATGTACGTTGTCAAAACCATCTGTTTTCTCTCCAACGTGGCCATTGGGATCGCCTCCAATCAGGATTGTTTCAAATTTTGGTATTGTAGAGATGGTGTCAGAGAATGCAGCTCAGAAGTCATTTTTTCATCTCTTCTGATTCGCCTGTCTGTAGTGCGTATGCAGAAGGAATAATCATTGTTTGCTTGTCTATGCGAAGCTTGATCCACATGAGACGTGAATTAATCCTTTTAATATCCAGTACTTCTTGGGCAAGCGGTTCTCTGATAAAAATTCCAACACCATTTTTAGCCGTCTTTTGAACATTCCAGAATAGTTTATATTTTTCTTTGTCTGAGTTAACCAAACAGACACCATTCGATTTCCATCGGGTTTCCTGAAGGCAGCAGGTGTCAATCCTTCAACGCTCTATATGTATATAATAACCAAGACAAAAACTAAGAAAAAGTACAGAGCAAAGAAACCACAATTTTTTTATTGAATTTGGTAGCGTTTAATTGTCGAGTTTTTGCTGAATAAGGTGTTATAATTTTTATTACAATTAGTTTCAGTTAATCTTGTATTATTTGATTAGTCTATCTTAATTTAATTATAACTAGTGTTAAATCGACGAAATTGGACAGCTATAGTTGTGTTGATATTGTAGGATAGTCTCTGAAGTTGTATCGTTTGCTTTGAAATTCTGTTTTGTTTTGTGCTGCGCTAAATTTACAGACTCGTGAACTGAACTAAGATATTTACGTGATTAAGTGTTTTACGTGATTCAAAAGATTTTTACGTGGACTTTAATAACTTTGTGTTACAACAATGATGGGTAGAAATACAAAGAGTGCCAACAAAGCAGCTGCTTGTGAGGGCATTAATGTAGTATGTGACGGTTGTTCGGTGTCGTTCTTGGTTCCAGGCATGTTTGATGAAGCACTGACTTCAATTACAGCATTCAGAATTTTTTGTGTTGCATGTTCTGGCTTATCACCTATCGAGAAAATTGTTTCCGAAAAAATTGAAGCTGGCAACTCAGCAGTATTTGATGAGATGAAAAAAATGAACAAATTGAATAAGGATATTAAACAGCAGATTGACGCCATCAAAACGATTATTGATGAGGGTGGTGGTAAACTTTCGAGAATGGATGCTTTTGGGTCAAAACTATGCGATGAAATAACGGTTTTGAAGCGTGAAGTTGTCAAATCTCAAGTTGGTAGAAGTGTGCAAGCAATCAATGATGATGTGAAAAGTATTCGATACCAACAATCAAGATAACGACATCATCTTGTATTACAGAAATCACATGTCAACTGCATACTAAGTAGATGAAGCTATTCTTAAACATATCATCAAAAAAAATGTCACACCAACCAACCCAAATAGTAAAGTTAAACTCCGAATTTTTCACAACAATAAAAAAACGTTTCACCTAATACTGAAAAACAATTGTAGTCCTAGAGATAACTCTGTGTTAGAGCGTAATCACGTAATATATGAATTTAATTGCCCCTTTGACGGCTGTGCACGTCAACATGACTCATATATCGGGATTACTACTACCTCATTGACTAGAAGGCTTACGATGCATAAACAGAGTGGTGCTATCAAATCTCATTTGGCCTCAACACACTCAATCACTATAAGCCGCAAAATCCTCGACCACAACATTAAAGTAATATACCAGAACACCAACTACACGCATCTTAAAATTGCAGAAGCAGTCCTAATTGACATCAATAAACCTAAAATAAATATACAACAAAAAATGACAACCTCACTCCCAACCCGGCGCTTAATCAACAATGAAAACACAACACACGTTTACACGACATTTTACCCGAGATCGGGGGTGGCCGTTTGGCTACCTATGATGAAACCGAAATACCCCTCGACGCCATTCACATCTGCAACTCGACTCAGTTTCACGCAACTGACCGACTCAAACATTTAAAATTTATAATTTGAAGTTTTTTTGAAGTTTAGTCGTTATATATATATATATATATATATATATATATACACAATATTCTATAAATTCTACCGAATGTTTGACGTTAATATGTTTGTTGTACGTTTTTTCAATTTTTCTCACTAAAGTTGTTTGGAGTTAACGCTGTGTTAAAGCGTAATCACGTAATATATGAATTTAATTGCCCCTTTGACGGCTGTGCACGTCAACATGACTCATATATCGGTATTACTACTACCTCACTGACTAGAAGGCTTACGATGCATAAACAGAGTGGTGTTATCAAATCTAATTTAGACTCAACACACTCAATCACTATTAGCCGTGAAATCCTATTACCAACATATATATATATATATATATATATATATATATATATATATGTGTGTGTTGGTAATAGAACATAATTTTAATAATATAAATTCTACATGTTTGTAGTTCGTTTTTTCAATTTTTCTCACTAAAGTTTTTTGGAGAACGTTTAGTTTATTAAAATTCAAAATAAACTTATTTTCTGAATTCATGTTGCAAATAAGGCCATATTTCGATTCCGAATGAATCATCATCGGTGCAAGCTGATTTATATATGGAAATATTCACTTTGTGAAAGTGAACTTAGATGGAAATTAGGTGTCAGATATCTTTATTGGCTGGTCCATCTTCGTTGGTTTCCTTTTCTTCATCGATAGCATCATATTCCTCTTTGTCATTATTTACAATGCAAGTTTTTTTATTCTTACTTTGTTATCACCGTTTTTGTTTGCAATTGTGATGGATGTTATTTGTGGAAACATAATGGAGGGGTTGTTATTTGAATTTTGTATGCATATGGTTTAGTCTTGATGGATGATAGCTTGGAAAAATTGCAGTTAAAATTTGACAGATGGAAAAGTGTTATCGAAAAGAAAGGGTTAAAAGTAAACATTGGTAAGACGAAGGTAATGGTGAGTGGAAAAGGTGGGGAGCGAGTGATAAGTAAAATAGACCCCTGTGGGGTATGTGACAGGAGAGTGAAGGCTAACTCGGTATTGTGTATAGGATGTCAGAAGTGGGTGCATAAGAGATGTAGTGGTGTGAGGGGGGCACTGAAAAAGGTGGAAGGCACGTTCAAATGTAAGAAATGTGTTCATGGTGTGATTAATAGGACGGACGCAAGGACGGAGTTGAGTGGTGGTATTGAAAGAGTGGAAAGCTTTGTTTATTTAGGGGTTAAGCTGAACGCGGATGGAGGATGTTTGAGCGCAGTTACGGCTAAAGTTCGTGTGAGATGGATGAAATTTAGGGAACTGGGTGGGGTATTGTGTGGAAAGAAATGGTCAGTGAAGATGAAAGGGGGTATATAAAGCATGTGTGAGAGCAGCGATGGTATATGGTGGTGAAACTTGGGTGTTGAGAAGAGAGGAGGAAAGTGTACTGCAGGGGGCTGAAAGAGCTATGGTAAGGATGATGTGTGGAGTTGAAGTGAAGGATAGGAGGAGTAGTACAAAGCTGATGTCGATGATGGGACTGAATGAGGACATTGTGACATTGATAAGGAGATCGAGATTGCGATGGTATGGACATGTGTTGAGAAGGGATGAAAGGGTCGGAATTAGGCGAACGTTGGAGTTCGAGGTTGAAGGAGTGATAGGAAGAGGTCGTCCGCGACTGAGATGGAGAGAGCAGGTGGAGAAGGACAAAGTGAAAGCGGGGTTGCGTGATACTGAGGCGAGTGACAGATGTGAATGGCGTCGAGGGGTATTTCGGTTTCAGGACAGAGTGAAAGCGGGGTTGTGTGAAGATGTTGGGAGTACCTAAATGTTTTGTATGTCATTGGGTTAGAAAAGTATGACTTAGGACAGATTATTTACTAAAGTATTTCTATGGTGTCACCTCAAAGGTGCAATGTCAAGATAATGGAATTTGAAGAGTTACGACACTGAGTCATAATTTGCCATAATTTGTATCTGCCTAGATTGAGATATCAAAAATTTCGTTATGCCGCATCAAATATCTATTTAAGGCCAATATCAAAACGCAATTTAATTAAAATCATTGGAAAAAGTTGAAATAAAGATTTTTATGATTGTTTCGGCCCATTCAAACAGCCTTTAGCCTCGATGTATTCAGCATGAAGTGTTCCAACTTTATAGTCACTTTTTAGATTTACAGAGACAATAATGCTTGAAAAAATTTATCACTTATAGCTATGAAAAAATTAAAACAATAAAACAAATATACCCGTTTTCTTGAAGTAATTCAATAAGCTGCTGCTTTTGTTCTGGCAAAAATCGTGCAAATACTGTACCCCTAACGGCCAGCTGATTTGAAAACAGTCAACGATAATAATTTATTTGTATAATAATTTGGACAGTAATTTGAAAAATTGTAGAACAGACAATTAAAGAATAAACAATAAAGCATAAGAAATCATTAATTTAAAAGCGAACGTCCTTTATCTAAAAATTAAAACAATTATGACAATAATAATTTTATTAACATTACAGAAATAAAAAAATTATAAAAGGTGGATAAAAATAAAACATAACATAACAAACACTGACATATTTAACTCATTCCTAACATAATAGACATATTTAACTCTTTCCTTGTTGTTTCGACAGTAGAAATTCAAAAAAAATTCTAAAATTCATTTTGGTTTTACCAAGTAAAATCTCTTTACTTGGTGCTTTTTACTTCTTTTCTTAAACAGTTTCACTTTTGCTCCGGTGTTATCAAAACCTACTAATCTTTTCTTCAATGATGGTATATTTCCAGCCCCTTTCAAAACTGCCAACATCAATTCTTTCAAATTGTCGTCCCATATCAAACCTCTCAAACTTATATGAACTTTTGGACGTTTGGTCCACAACAGAATTCCTCCACACATTATCTTCTTTCTAATTTTTTCTCCTCTTCAGTCCGCATCTAGACCTGATTTTTCTACTAAAATAGTTATTTTCAACCTGTGCAATTTTCTCGCCAACATTTGCTTTAACCGGTTCTGGAAAGTTATTAATATCATAAATCTTTCTGCAGCCCTTGACACGATGTTATATATATTTTCTCCAACAAGTTCAAAATAAACTTACCAACCTTTTTCAAAATTTACTCCGTCTTTCTTCAAGCTCATAATCCCTCATTTCTCTACATTGGTTATCATTACATTGCAGTCATTACATACAAAATACCCAACATGTTTCAAACATCCTATCATCGTAGCATAGTTTAATCTTTTCAACTACATCACCCAGTTAACAAATCAAACTTCATCAACAGAAGTTTCTTTTATTGTTCTACTTTAACATAAAAACTTTACCAACAACCATTTATAAATCATTTTAACAGGCCTTCAAAGGCTATGCTAATGTTTGTTTGGTCTGATACCCATTAAGCAGCACACAGGCACTTCATAAAAAACATTATTATCATTAATATTAGTATCAATATCAACCTTGTCTAGAATATCTGGATAAAATTTTTTAATATTCAACCATGATTTGCCATCAACAATCAAATGATTCATTCCAAATTGCTCCACATCCAACACTTCAACTGGTAACTGCAATTAATTATATATTATTATTATTATTGATCATTTATATAGCGCTACTTTAAAAAAATCTCAAAAGCACTCACATAAATAAAAAAGTATACGAGTGAAAAATTAAAAAAAAACTAGATGTTAAACCAAAGAAAATAAATGTGTTTTCAATCTTTTGAGTCCCAAGATGCACTCCGTAATAATCTTTTCAGGTTTAAAATATGGAGACCTAAATCCAAACGTAACACTTCATCGTGGATCTCAACCGTCAAGAATTCACAACATATTAATTTTGGTTTGTTGAACACTCGTTCAAGATATGATGCGGGATTATAGTCTAAATGTGCTAGGTTTAACAGAGACATGGGTTGCATCTGATGACCCTGATATAGTCAAGTGTGATGTCACTCTACCTGGCTTCTCAGTTACTCATCAGCACAGAGGTACAAGTGTTGATAAGAAAGGAGGTGGTATTGCAATCGTCCATCGAGACTACATAGATTGTTCAAAAATCACCTAACATTCAACAACCGGCTTTGAGCTACTCGCTGTCAAGCTCCATTATACTAAACATCCGGTTCATATTTTCATCATTTATAGGCCACCTGGTCCTATTACATCTAAACTCCTACATGAATTTAATAATTAAATTAATAGTGTTATTTCGACAAACGTCAGATTCATAGTGTGCGGTGATTTTAACGCGCCTTCTCCTCAAGCATCAGTAAATGTTGAACTGTGGAAAATCATAGATGAGTTTAATCTGCTCCAACATGTTTGTCCGCCTTCACATGATAATGGCAATATCCTCGACCTGCTTATCACACCGAAAGAACATTCAATCATCGTTTCAACAGTCAATGTCTACCCAACATCGTTTTCTGATCACAGCCTCATCACCGCTTTTCGACTCAACATTACATCCAATAAGGTTACGTTCAAAAATATTAAAAAAGTAAATTGGTCAAAGTTTAACGATGACCTATTATCCTCCTCATTCTTGAATGTGATAAACACGCTGTTCATCAGTATGCATCTTATATCAACTCAATAGTTACTCAAACACTTGATAAACAGGTTCCATTAAAAACAAGGGGTTTCCGCAAAAATCTAGATTCCTATAACTTCATATCAAATGACGCCCGAAGTGCAAAAAGACACAAGCGCAAAATGGAGTGTGTATACATGAACAATAAAACTATAATCAATAAACTTAATTATGATAATGCAAAAAGGATGGCCCGGGAATAGATCCTTAAGTCCAGAGTGGATTTGTTGAGAAGTGAACTCGACAGGTCGATGAACCTGCGCGCCACTTGGCGCAACTTCAACAAACTCCTACACAGGAATCGCAACGAACCCTATATCAATAATTCTAAAACTTCATCATCGGTCGATAGCTTCAACGACTACTTCATCAGCATAATCAACAATATTTGTAAAAATATTGAACAACAATTATTGGTATCATCAGATGATGCAGGTTTAGATCATGTTACTACCTCGGCCTGCAATCATCTTCGCTTCGGGCTCTTCGATGATGTCACACCTGATGAGATCAAGAGCATCATCAAATCTTCCTGCAATAAAACATCACCAGTGGACCCTTTTCCACATCAATTATCAACAAACTGCATCAACCAAACACCTTGTCAACTACCATATTCATCCTAACGAATCTCTCATTTCATAGCCAATTTCCTGATAGCTTTAAAACAGCGCAGGTTCTCACACTCATATAAAAACAGAATTTAGGTAGGTCCGATCCATCCAATTATAGACAATATCCAATCTATTTACCATTTCAAAAATTATTGAACGGGCAGCTCTAAAGAGGCTACAGCCTTACATCTTTCAACATCCAAGTTTTACGGCTCTCCAGTCGGCTTATCGCACATGTCACTTCACAGAGACGGCTTTGTTGCACATGCTCGACCACGTGTTTAACTCCTGCAACAATAACCAGGCAACAATTCTTGACGGATTAGATTTGTCGGCGGCTTTTGACACTATCAGTCTTGACATATTGTTGAAACGTTTAAACGTCGATTTCGGTGTTGATGGATCTGCCATGTTATAGCTCTCATCCTACCTGTCTGGTCGCAGCCAATTTGTCGAAATATCGTAATATGTATCACCAGCAATTAAAAACGGAGCACACCAGGGCTAGGTCCTGGGTCCTTTTCTTTTTACGTCATATATCTCGCCAATTCACAAGATTATCAAAAGGTTCAATGTATTCTAACACCAATACGCTGATGATGCACAACTCTCAATCCCACTGGACAATAGGGAATATTCATCAAATGTGAATACCATCACTACGTGCATTGCTGCCATGGAGAGATGGTTTCTTCTTAATAAACTTTAATTCAATTCAAATAAAACAGAGGTCAGCCCACTGGGCACATTTCACTCAATTAACAAGTTACAAGACCTGACATCAATCAAGGATGGTTAGTTTTAGTGATGCTTTGAAGACACTCGGAGTTGTCCACGACAAGAAACTAACTTTTTTCAGAACATATTTCATCAATAGCAAAAGCTTATAATTATCATATTAAGAAAATACAGACAGTTTTTGTCAATCGATCTGACTGGGAATCAGGCACGTTGCTTGTTATTGTCCAAACTTGATTATTGTAATTCAAAGAAGCAGGAAACACGTCTACAAAGGCTTATGAATCGGGCTGTCAGAGTTGTCCTCAGTATTTGATACACCACCTCATCGTCTAACATCTGCAACATCGAATTTAAAAATATATATTGATAACACTGATTACTTATCAAACGGCGTTAGTTAACTAGGAAGTTAACTAACGCCGAACATGCTGTGATTTTCATCAATAATTGCATTTCTGACAATCTTAATCCAATATATATATACATATATATATATATATATACAATATATATATATATACAATATATATATATACAATATATATATATATACAATATATATATATATATATATATATATGCGGCCCTCCAAAGATAAAATCAATGCGGCCCTCACACCATAAAATTTGACCACCTCCATCCAGTTGCTTCGCTAACAAAACCATATCCTGTTTAGTTTTTTTTTGTTCAAAATAAAGAGACACATCTTCGAAAAATAAAAAATTCGGTAAAAATAAAAAATTCGGTAATTCGGTAAATTCGGACCTTATGGCAAAGCCCCGATGTTGTTTAGCCAACTGACCGTATTTGTGATCAATCTTTAGATTTTTTGCATTGTTATTACACATTCAAATTCATGCAACCTTTTTTCTAGGCCCGTTTGTTATATGCTAAACTGTTTTTAGAGTGATTTCATATTTAAAAAAGAAAACAAAAAACAATTTTGAAATCAGTGTCGCCCTAATGTTACTTTATGGGTGACGCACAAAAACACCTGTTGGCACATTAAAAATATAGTTTAAAATTGTTAAATAAATTTTAAATACAGACAAAAACAACGGATATTCAAATCACTAAATATTTGGGAAAAACCTTTTACTACCTGGGTTTAATAGCCAAAAATTTCCCAGTGAATACAAACTAACCTTCTTGTGTTTTAAATCTTCACATAAGTTGAATTCGACGTCTACTGGATTTGAAGGCGTTGGTGCTCTTGCAGAGACAAGGACAGCTTTGTCATTTTTTTCAATCATTTCACAGTCACGAGCCACACTCAGTGCGGTTAAGATATTGTCACCTGGCAATATCAATTTCAGGAATTCATATATAGATATTTTCAAGCAACAAACTAGCGATGATTAACATAAAAAAAACTTAGCTTAACTTAGTTAAAAAAAATAGATAAAAATTAGCTCATTAACCTGAAAAAAATTCGAACTCACTGTTAAAATTTAGAAAACAGTTGCAAACTATGAATTTGAACAAATTATAAAGCTCTTTACATAAGTATATTAAATATATGTAACCGATTTGAAGAATATCTTTTTCAACTTACCAGTGACCATGATAGTTCTGATGTGTGCATCTTTTAATTTTCTAATTACTGATGTCGATTCAGGCTTTAAACGATTTTCCAAAACTAACAATCCCAAAAAGATTAAATTTGATTCAACGGCTTCCCTTTTAATAAAAGAACTTATTTTAATCTTATGAAATGATAAAATTATTGGAAAAAAATACCTTTCCATTCTTTGGATTTTTACATAAGATAATTTATAGAGCGTTTTGTAAGCAAAACCTATAACTCTGAAACCTTGCTTGGTGTAGAACATCAAAACTTCTTGAAAATTGCAAGGCACTTTTATGAAACATTAAAATTAAATGAGATTTTTTGAAATAGAAAAAACATTTTAGGAATTGCTAAATTAATTAACACCTGAAGAGGGTTCACAAAAAGTAACAATTATCTCGGGCGAGCCTTTAACAAAACAATGCACAGGATCACATCCTAGCTCCCTCACTACAACAGACATTCTTTGCATTTTTGAAGAAAACGTGAACATACGCAATATTCCGACTTGATATGGCAAAACCTAATTAATAAAATATTCAAAAAAATTACACAATTGTAGTTGTATCGATTTCAAAAATTTAATTTTTTCTAAAAATTTGTTTCGTCCCTTAGTAGCTTGAGTTAAAACACCGACTTAATGCATTTACTATCTAATACCAATGAAAGATCGCCATAAAAGTCCGCGCTGACCTCTGGGGTGTTGAAACCAGCAGATTCTGTAACAATGTCAGGATTTTTAGGATGAACAATGGTAGGAGTCATAACATCGTACTTTGATTCGTCACTACCAGATTCTTCCAAATCCTTCAAACATTTTTAAATAACAGGCAATAATCAATGACATTAAATATTGCTAAAAATCCAAAACAACTGATACACGAAACACATTCTATTTTCAAGCTTTCAAACGAAGCATTTAGTTCTGAACTTTAAATGCTTATGCTTCAAGTTCATCATATTTTCCCGAACCTCAACTTTTACTTAGATTAAAAACTTTGAAAAATTTGTAAGGATAAGGATAATCGTCAAAATATGAATTAACTTACTACCACTTGAGAGCTGGTTAAACTATACAGCGTATTATATATAAGTGCTTAATGTAAGCAAGTATATTGATGTGTTTGTATGTAAGTACCAGTGATATATCACATCTCAATTAATAACTAATGACTAATTTTATCTATTCCCTAACTAAGCAAAAAACGAAACTGCTTTTTCATACACTTATCTACGTTCGATCATAGCGATATAAAACGTCATCTCTATCTCCCAATTGATCCCTTTTGCCACAAAATTTTTTTCTGGAATGTAAGATGCTAAATTTAAGAAATAAAAGTTTCAGATTTGAATCTTTATTAAGCTTTGCTAATTCTCATTAGATTTTATTAAACACCCCAACGTTAAAACTGCTGCTCCATAATTTTTCTTTATGAATTTGACCATTCACCGTCTAAAACAATTTAATTTTTTATCCAACTCTCAAGCAGTATATACATAATCATGAATGCTAAATACTAATAATTGAATGATGCGGTGCAACCTGAAAAGATGAATTTCAACAAAAAGCATTAAATTTAAACTTCTCGAAAGCAAAAAGTAAAAATAATAATGTTAGACAAACCCAGTTAGTAGCTTGAAACATCTTCAAATCAAGAGGGTCTCCAACTATGTGTCCATCAATTATTGTTAATGAATGACATGTAGCCATAGCAACCAAGAGCGGATCTTTTTTGTCTAGTTTAAAAAGTTGCTGCTCTTCTTTTGCAAATTTGCTACAATTCATAATAAATAAAAACAATCAACGTAATTTGCATTAACAGTGACATTAAGGCATTAATATATGGATTAAATTAACCACAAAAAGGTAAATATATTAAATTTTTGTGCATGAAATTCTTACTTTCCATTAATAACTGGAACAACACACATGAAATCCAAGCCTTCTTCTGTAAGTGTTCCAGTTTTATCAAAACAAAATGCATTTATCGCCCCGCACAAATTGATTGCGGAAGGATTGATGCAAAATATCTGTGACTGTTTCAATCTTTTTTGAGCAAAAACGATGCCAACTGTCATGGCTGCTGGAAGAGCAGGAGGAATAACAATAGTCACTAGATCAAGTGACCTTATGATAATTAATGACAGAGACTCTCCTTTCTTAACCTTAATAAAAAAAGTTTAAGCGTTAAGTTCATAATTAATGACAGAGACTCTCCTTTCTTAACCTTAATAAAAAAAGTTTAAGCGTTAAGTTCAAAAACAAAGAAAAAATGAGTTTATGTATAAAACCGAACAAAACAAACCATAAGAACGATTGTGTAAATCATGCCAATGCATGCTACAAGAGCGAGAACTCCAACAAATTTAAAGGCATCCTTTGTAAATTTAAAGTCTAAGGGTTTGGGAAACATTATAGATCGAACCAGCTCTCCCTTAGCTGTGTAGAAACCTTTAAACATATTTGGGACAAAGCTAAAATTACCATGTCAGAATGTTATAGAAATTTTTTATAGAAATCCAACAAACCTGTTCTCATGACAACTGCCTTTACTTTTTTATTATCATAATAACGTGTTTGCATAACATGTGTCCCACAGAACAAAATGTGCTTAGAATGATCATTTGAATTGAATACTCCTTCGCCAGGTAAAGGGGTTTTTGTTAACGGAACACTTTCACCTTCAATTTTAACAATTTATTCATTTAATTACAGAATTATGGGCGCAGAAAATAAAATTTCCCTGAGCTCATCTGAAAATAAAACATTGGAGGTTCGTGTGTGGGGAAAGTAAATTAAGAAAAAAAATACAAGTACAAATAAAACGTTAGTAAAACGTTTACGCAACATTTTAAACAACCAATATTATTAATTTTTGTTGAGAATCTAGTTGAGCAGTTTGAACTATTTTGCAAATACAATTTATGACATGAGGGTGAAATTACAACTACTAAAATCTACGAACGGTTTCACGCTATTTGATTTTTGACCCGAAGTAGCATAAACCAAAATGAAGAAAATAAGCGACTTCTACATTAATTATTAACATTAACATAATATGGAAACCCTATTCGAATGATCACCAATCACATATTCACTATCTTTTATGTGTGTGCGTATAATGAATGTTGTGTGCACCAAATTAAACCAATTATAACGTTAGTAACAATAGTCGTGTCACGTTAAAAAAAAACAAGGATTAAAGAAAAGATATAAGAATATGTCAGTACTAGCAACAAAATTTTAACTAAATTCAAAAAATATATTCAATATGTAAACTCTGATTTCTTTTATAGATGTTAATAAAAACTTCTAATAGTAGCCTAGTAGCAAAATATAAAAAAAGTTGGACAAATTATTTTTAAAAAATGTGAGAATTACAATTGCTTTACCTGTGAGCATGCTTTCATTGACGATACAATTGCCAGTTATGAGGACCGCATCGCACTGCATGACGCAACCACTTGGAGGTATTTCAATAAGATCACCGGGAACCAAAATATCGGAAGTAACGGATTCAAAATCTAGCAAAATTAGAAAAACGGTATGTTAAGCAAATAAGTATAAAGTGATTTTGTTATAAAAATCATTTTTCAACAACGTATATATATATATATATATATATATATATATATATATATATATATATATATATATATATATATATATATAATTAACTGTCAGAAATGCAAGTATTGATGAAAATTTATTTTTTATTTGCCATTTTATTTATTTGAACTGCAATTTAGCTTGTTTTTGGTCAGACTGGGTAAAGGGTCCGTTGAGCCCTCTGGTCAGTTACGTTAATAAATAAAATTAAATAAATAAATCACAGCATGCTCGGTTCGGTGTTAGTTAACTTCCTGTTTAACATTTCGATTATTCTAACGATTGATCGTAAATTATTTTTGAGTTTCTTGAGTTCAAAACCAAAATTTTTTGTTTATTTTATGCATAATAGATCAAAAAAGGTTTTTTCGGTATTCTCAATACCATCTTCGGTGTTCGAATTGATACGCAGTGTATGTAGCCAGATGCTCATATATATATATATATATTGTGTCTCGACTCTACTTTGTTGATTCCTTGTTTGTTCAAAGTGAATACTTAACGCTCATTTAATTAGTTTTACAAACTTCAACTTCGTTTAATATAACACTTGTACGTGTTTTCACTCCAGAAATAGACGAACTGCATTCCAGGTTTTTAAAGGAGGTGAGAAACGAAATAGGAGCCACTCTAACCTTAGTTCGACTCCATCTTGAATTCTGCGCTCAAGTTTGGAGTCCTGATCTGCAAAAAAACAAGGACATTTTGGAAAAAGTACAGCGGAGAGAAACAAAGATGATCGGAGGACTTAAAAATCTTGAATAAAAAGATAGATTGAAAGAATGTGGATTGACAACAGTGGAAACAAGAAGATGCTGAGAAGATCTGATACAGGCAAACAAATTGATTAACAAGAAAGAAGCCGTTTACCAGATTTTTCAACGAGGCCGCAGAAACTCTCCAAAAAATAGATAGTGCCGTCAAGCAGATTCTTCAGCAGCAGAGTGGTAAACACCTGGAATGATCTGAATGATGAGACGGTCTCCGCGGAATCAATTAACAGTTTCAAGATTAAACTCAGGAAGCTAGGATATTAGGACACTTATCTCGCAGTGATTCTCACACAGACTCTAATGAATTAAATCACTTTAAACCCTGTAATACTATGCTATCTTGAAACAAATTGTGTAAAAATGCAAAGCTGATGTTCTTGTACTCTCTATTTTCTCCATATCTTATATATGGTAATGTATTGTGGAGATCAACATATAAGTATTTGATTAAATTTTTTGAATTATTTAATTAATATTTGTTTTAATATCATATTTATATTATAAAAAATTGAATTCATGACACTCTTTAATTTCTGCACATTTAGTTAAGGTGGTTAGCACATACTTTGTACCATGATCTCCTGTGCATTTTTATTTTGCTAAATAAATACTGGAAATGAATACTATTAATGTGTTCATGGTGTGATTAATAGGACGGACGCAAGGACGGGGTTGAGTGATGGTATTGAAAGAGTGGAAAGCTTTGTTTACTTAGGGGATAAGCTGAATGCGGATGGAGGATGTTTGAGCGCAGTTACGGCTAGAGTTCGTGTGGGATGGATGAAATTTAGGGAACTGGGTGGGGTATTGTGTGGAAAGAAATGGTCAGTGAAGATGAAAGGGAGGGTATATAAAGCATGTGTGAGAGCAGCGATGATATATGGTGGTGAAACTTGGGTGTTGAGGAGAGAGGAGGAAAGTGTACTGCAGAGGGCTGAAAGAGCTATGGTGAGGATGATGTGTGGGGTTAAAGTGAAGGATAGGAGGAGTAGTACAGAGCTGATGTCAATGATGGGACTGAATGAGGACATTGTGACATTGATAAGGAGATCGAGATTGCGGTGGTATGGACATATGTTGAGAAGGGATGAAAGGGTCGGGATTAGGCGAGCGTTGGAGTTCGAGGTTGAAGGAGTGGTAGGAAGGGGTCGTCCGCGATTGGGATGGAGAGAGCAGGTGGAGAAGGACAGGGTGAAAGCGGGGTTGCGTGATACTGAGGCGAGTGACAGATGTGGATGGAGTCGAGGGGTATTTCGGTTTCATCATAGGTAGCCAAGCGGCAACCCCCGATCTCGGGGAAAATGCCGTCTAAACGTGTGTTTGTTTTTTGTTTGTAAATAAATACTGGAAAAAATGGCTAGCAGCTACAGGCCAATTCATTCATTTCATTTCAAAAATTATTGAAAAAAATAATCGTCAAGCAACTGTTAAATTATCTTCCAAAAATTTCGCTGATACCAAAGTAACAATCAGGATTTCAGAAACCTTACTCAACAGGGACGGCCTTGTTGAAGGCACTTACACATGTTTGCGATGATTGCTCTACAAGAAGTTAGTGCAGCATTTCATACTGTCGATCATAAAATTCTATTAAACAGACTAAGAACATCGTAAGGTATAGACGGTTTAGCTCTCAACTGGTTTAAATTGTACCTATTATCAAGAATCCAAACGGTTGATGTGGGCATCAACAGTTCAGTCGTTGCAAGTTCGAATCTGACGCGTGGAGTTTCTGCCAAATCTTATACCAAAAACTGCACATTGAAACCTACACATTTATAAATTATTTAGATCTTCCATTCTCTCACATAGTTGCCTTACTAAAATCCGTAGGCCCTTTTTGCCATAGTCCTACTTTTCCTACAAATCTTTTTCATTCTCCGCCATAAACACAAGGTGGTCAGCATTCAAAATTTCCTGTTAGCCAACCTCTGATATCTTTACCAAGCATCTCGATTACGAGTCTTGATGCAGAACAATCTGGACATCAAAACAATTTTCTAAACTAATGTCAATCTTTACCGCAAAACTTTCAATTCATTTTCAAATTAGTAATTGTAAAAACTGATACAACACTTCATAAAAAAATTCAATTTTGTCATTACTATTCAAAATTATATTTTGATTGAAGTAAATGATTACAAAGAATATACTCGAGAGACAGCGACTGACCTTGAATGTCTTTTCTATATACAGATACCACTTCCGAAGGTGACAAAGTATGTTTCAAGGCTCGTTGCATCTTGATGTTTTATCGAAAAAAATTAATCAATTTTTATATTTATATCAACATTGCTTAACTGCTGTATTCATTTCGTCATCATGATTAGACATTTGAAACATGAAAAACATATTGTGTGGGTTTATATAAAAATAGATTCCCGTTACACAAATTATTTTCATACCTTCCTTTTTAAAACGTTCATTCAATTTTAAATGTTCTGTTTTATACCATGATATGATATATTTCAATTTGAAATTCGAAGTTACTTCGTTTCCATTAACAAGTTGATAATATATCATCGCATAATGCTTAGTCACAAAAAAATCAAATTTAGCAAATTTAGCAAAAATATTCAATGACAAATTCTAAATTTTTCGATAAATCTATCACTACAATTTATATAGGGATATTTCAATAGTGTTTAAAAACGCTTTTTAACAATTTAACAACATAGTTATTTGGCTGAGTGAGTGCGACATAACGCGACAAATACTTTTGTGAATTATTGCGATGTTGAACCATTTAGTTAGTTATTACTCCTTGCCTTCCTATCTTAACTCCTTCCACCCTACCTACCATCAGCCGATACATATAAAAAGCAATTCAACACGCCAACACTTTTAAAATGTAATTTTCAATAGGACAAAAAAGATTGAAACTTGATCAATGCCTACTAATTTGTATTATTAGTAAATTGCATGAATTAAAAAAAAACATTCTAAATTATTGTACTTTGTTTTACAAATCTCGAGTACAAATTAACATTAGCTAGTTTAGAGATACTAAAATTGTATTGAAATTGTTTAAACAAGAATTGAAAATTAAATAAACTGATGCCGAAATCTGCTGAAACTATCACGGAAAGTTTGCTTAAATTTCAGCTTCAATAAAGACATTTGAATAAATATTAAAAAACTGGATTGAGGCAACTTACTGATCTGGTTTGACGAACTGAAACCCCTAAAGAAATGATGCACGTGATGACAATACATGAGGCATAAAATTCATAATCATCGGCGTACCAGAGTATGATGCTGAACAGTTGAAAAACATAAAATGGATTGAGAGCCTGTTCAAATATAAAAATAAAATTTTAAAAACTGCTAATTTTTAGTGACAAATAATGATAATGTCATTTATAAAGTGCCGTGGGAGGCGAAAGAACAATATGACAGTAAATAAACGACATGTAATGATAATCAAAATAAAGTATAAAAACAAAAAATTTTATAAAACTACTGTCGGATCTCCGTATAACAAATTTAACGGTTCCATGGAAAAAATTCGTAATATAGAAATTTCGTTATATAGAATTTTCTGGAAAAATTCCACATTGCCTAAAAGATGTTTATATGCTATATATTTATGAAAAACCATCTTATAATTATTTATTTTAATAACAGAAAGTACAATAACAAAACATGCTAAATGAAAAAATTTTAAGTAGCCTTATTGATTGAGATTGTCAAAAGAAATGCAACAAAATGAGTATTGAAATAAGGTGAATACATTTGCAGAGAATGAACAATTGGTTAAAAGTGCTGAACTCCAAAAACATGAATGAGTGAAATAAAAATGAACGTTTCCAGACATCAACATTAAACAACGCAAGTGCACCAAGTAAGGAACTAGATATGGAGGTTAATAAAAGCAATGGCAAAATTGAATCCTGGCTTCACTAATATACTACCAATAAAATTATTAATATCAATCAATAAAATATAAAATTATTGATATAAAAAATTATTATTAATATTAATGACATACTTCGGTAAGAAAAAGTTTATACACAGGTGTGACATGAGCAATGATGTTGTTGAAGCCATAAATATTCCTCCAGCGTGACTCTTCTTCTTGTGAATGTCCTTTAGAAAGATGAAATTGAGAGCAGAAGCGTTCACCATCCAGGCCCCTTTAAAAACATCAACCAAAAATTTTGCAACTGAGGTTATCCGTTTACAGCAAAAAACAAGGCAAGTAAATAAATTTTTAAAAACCTGAGCTTTTGAAACATTTGCAATTCATCGTTCCAAATGTATTTGATTTTTTTGTGGAGAAAATATTTGTGGTTGATCATTTTCTGTTAAATTGATAAGCGTTTAAATATATAACAATCTTTACAACGAACGTTCAACACCTTGTTGAATAGCAAATTAGAAAAAAGAGCAGCACAAAAAATAATGAAACATAATGTTTTTATAATTATTTACAGCAAATATTTTAACATGTATATTGTCAGAATTATGAAATAATGCTGACTAAAAATACTGCAAAATTTTCAACGCGAAATTTATTCACTCGATAGGGGGCATGGTGCAAGTTAATTTACTCGATAGGTGACAACGTATTTTTTTTGTTTTGCAATTTAGATGACGTCATAAATTATTATAAATTATTTTAAAATTTAATTAATACTTTTTCTGATTAATTGGACATGCCTTGTAGATTTTTATGTTTTAAAACACCCGAAACAAAATCTTATTTTGTTTTGATAAGGAAGGGTGTGAAAAGACTTAGAGGGAGTCCGCTCTGGGTTGACTAGTGAGGCAGCTTCGAATAATCAGTGCCTCTTCTGGTCCCTAAGAGACTTAACGCGTGATTCTATGCTCATTGGCATAGTTTCAGAAACGCCTTAAGTTCTCAAAAGTGGATTCAATACGAGACTCTATGCTCATTGGCATAGTCTCGCACGCGTACTGAAGACACAATTTGTTACCAGTGTTGTTCTGACTCTTGTTGTCTTGTGTTGGTCGTGCGAAAGCCGATCAGACTTGACGGCCCAGTGAAAACAGGCCAGGGTTGTGCGAAAGCCGACCGACTGACAGACAGGCCCAGTGAAAACAGGCCCTTGGTCGTGCGAAAGCCGATCAGACTTGACGGCCCAGTGAAAACAGGCCAGGGTTGTGCGAAAGCCGACCGACTGACAGACCGGCCCAGTGAAAACAGGCCTTGGGTTCTGTGAAAACGAATCCGCCTCGTTGTTTTGTTTCTTGTGCTATTTGTGGACCTAGGGTTCTTTGCTGGATTCTATACTCATTGGTATAGTTTCACACGCAGCTTGGAATTTCCATAGGCTCCGATTTTTGTAATTTATTTTCTTTTATTTATTGGAGTTGTATCGACATCACCATCGGATACACACGTCGAAGTCGTACGATTAAAACGCCAAGAAACATATTCCAAGTTGAAGACCCAACAAGAAGAGTTCTAATTCCTGTATTCCAGTTTGTTCATTGACATTTACATTCTTTTAGAGTTCATTAGTTCAATTCCTTTTATTTACTTCCGTCGATTAATAAAATTGTTATCGAATATTTTTTACGCGTTTGTGTGTTACTCAGTAAAATCATATAATTCGAAAAAGCCCAGTGCCACACAGGACTGGTCGAACTCACGATAAAAATATACACAAAAATTATTGTCGGACCATACAAAAATTCCCTGAGAAAGATAGAGGAGGAGATTACTTCCTCTTATCGTTTTGATTTATTATTATTTAAAATTTCCGACAATTGGCGCCCAACGTGGGGCCTTGTCACCCTTTTAAAAATCCTCCTCCTCCTCATATCATTATTATTTATTATTTTAAAATTTCCGACAATATCAAGCTAGCTGAACAACTTTAACAATGAATTATATCGATTTATTAAATTAGTTATTTCAACGTTTATTTTTTATTCTGGTTGAAAATGCAAGAAAAATGTGATAGAAAGTTAAAAGATTGGATTTAACAACTAAAAGTCAGAAAGAAATTAGATGAAGAAACAAGAAGCAAAACAAAACAAGAACAAGAGCGTGCCTATTATCAATGGTGTTATAAAATGAAATTAAGGAAAAATGCTTCTAGTGGATTCAGATGTATGTGATCAACAAGAATACAAAATTGATAGAGTTGGTTTGAGGATTATCTTGCAATTTTGGTCAAACTAAAATTTTGGTGAAATTTTATTTCATACCATACAGTTTTAAATTTGTACAATTTATGTTCGCTTAGAAAATTTTATAGATACTCTTTAAAAAAGAGAAATGTCTGAAGTTTTATTGTAATGAAAGAAATTCTTATATAAACATAAAAAAGTTATGCATTTCATTAAAAACATGTTAACCTGCCACAAAAAAGGCTCAGATAAGTCCATGTCCTGAAAAGATTGCTGCGCAATAATAACAAATATCATCAGTTTAAAAAGACATTTGGAAACAAGCAAAAGATTTTAATGTTTTCTTATTTAACAAATTACAAATTTTTGAAATACACGTGTTTTAACTAGAGACGTACCGAATATTCGGCCTGGCCGAAAATTTGGCTGAAATTAGGTGTTCGACTGAAATTTAATGTTCGGCTGAAATTAGGTGTTCGGCTAAAATTTAGTGTTCAGCTGAAATTAGGTGTTAGGCTGAAATTTAATGTTTGACTGAAATTTAGTGTTCAGCTGAAATTAGGTGTTCCACTGAATTTAAATGTTCGGCTGAAATTTAGTGTTCAGCTGAAATTTAATGTTCGGCTAAAATTTAGTGTTCGATTGAAATTCAGTGTTCGGCTGAATTTTTCTGTTCGGCTGAGCTTTGGTGTTCGGCTGAAATTAGGTGTTCGGCTGAAACTTAGTGTTCGGCTTCGGCCATTTTTAAAGGCGCTGTATAATAATAATATAATCGTAATATAGCCGAATATTGCAACTTTCGTTCTAACCACTCCTATTTTTTGCTTCCATAAACAATTGTTGGTTATTGTTGGCGGGAATTATATTTTGGCCATCCTAGAGGGTAAGAAATTAAAAATTGGACAAAAGATTGAATTTTATTTTGATGAAGAATTGGATACAAATGAGTAATTTTTAGCAGCATTCTTTTTACTCTAAAAAAGTAAAAAATTCGGCTATTCGCCCTTTGGCCACATTCACTATTTGATACATCTCTAGTTTCAGCTTAAATATAGATATAGAGTATTCACATGGAGCCATTTAAACCATGATCTCGAAGTGTTTTAATGCATAACAGTATAAAATTGTTTTGCTCAACTTAGTGTCATTTGATACAACGATTATCAATAATCACCATGATTCATTCATACAGTGCAGTAGAATTCAACACACTTTTCCCGTTGTTTCTTCAGTCAGAAAAATTCTCGCCTCATTCGAATCCTGTAGGAACAAGTTGTTCCGTTTAGTTTTTGATCCTTCTCTCTTTTTGTTATATTTTGGTTAGCCTTTTTAAATTTTTTAGCGCTCTCATTCCATCCATTCTTATCAAGTTTAATGTCCATTGCAATGTTTTTAGTTGATTTTTTTAAAGAATATCTTCCAGTGTTTCTTTTTATTGTAGGGGTTTGTTATTAATTAAAAATCTCAAGTGATTGAAACTACTTCAGTTATCGTATAACAAATAATTTTTGTTGCGATTTTTTTTCAAAAAGTTAGCTAGACAAAATTTATTAACTCGTTGGTAAACAAATAAAAAAAATTGCTCACTGTACTTTCTTCTTTCAAAATGAACCCTGAATTGCTTAAAAAATTATTATTAAAAAAAATTAATGAATGAATTACTTTGACATTTTATTTATAGTATGAGCAATTTAAACAGTTCTACAAAGAACAATCACAGTAACTAAAGTTAGATAATAAATATAAAAACACAAGAACTTGGATTTCATATTGGAATGGTTAGTACTAAGTGGGATGACAAAGGATTTATTAGGTACATTGGTCATAATTATAAGAGGCAAAAAAATTTAGCGGACTACTAAATGATAATGACTAGAGGTTATCCAAACAATGTTCAATAAGACTAAGAACAAAATTTCATAATCATGGTATGTTGATGTGCGAACATTGGTTTTAAACATGAATTATAAATTGATAGAGCAACATTTGCAATTTAACAAATTGTAAGGCGTTTATTACGGCGCATTCGGTTTTGAAGTTTTGTTGCTACAAAAAGTAGTTGAAGTGAGCGAAAAAATTGTGATTTGTTAGTGAGAGATCTGGCAAGTATGATGAGTGAAGCAGAGTTTCTTAAACCAATGCGTTCAGATTTTTTAACGTCTGTGTGTGACGTGTGGTCTGGCGTTATAATGGAGAATGATAGGACTCTACCATTTAACCAATGCTGGTTTCAGATTCATATGCTGGCTAGATTTATTTTTGAATTTAGTTCAATCTTGTCTTCTCTGGGTGATCGATAAGAAAAAGATGAGTATGTCATTTAAGCAAACACTGAATGAATAATGCATATATTGCTTACGTAAGTTGTTAACAAGCATTGATGGGCAAATTGAAGTTGAGAAATTATAAACAAATGTTATGTGGATAATACAACTAAATAAAGAAAAAACATTTCAAAGGTGTGAATGAAAACTGAAACGGCTCCAACAAAAAGATAGAAATGATTTGAAATTATGAAAGATGTTAAAAAATAATAAAACAAGCGTGAAACAAACGCCTTTAATCCTTTTCCATAAATAAAAAATTAAAAAATTATTAATGATTCCTTAGAATTCATTAAAATAGGGCTTAAAACTGAAGTGATCAAACAACCTTTGAAAATTTTGATACATTTCTAACTTCTCCACATAAACTTGCCCGTGCTGATCCTGTTTTAATTGTTTTTACAACAAACTTGAAATGTAAAGATATGAAACAAAAGTTGCTCATATGGATTTATAGTGTCGACTGCATAATGAATTATAGTATTAACTAAAAAAAGCTACAAAATCTGAAAGTATAGCAAAATAAATTTGATCAAAATGCATAATTTAGCTTATTCAAAAATTTACCAAGCCTCTAATCCAACGCCTCACTGGATGCCAAAATTCAATCAATAAAGAAATCCGTGTTTGCAATAAATTACTTTTTTAAATTAAATTAATTTTTAATTAATTTTTCAGTAAAGTTCATTTTGCTGTCAGATGGATGTCAGGTATAACAAACAAAAAAAACCTATTTCATTTTCACGTCTCCCAGCATCCGGCCAGCCTTCATCTCCATATATCTGTCGCCTCTGATACGTTGATCATCAACATGGAATAGTCCACGATGACCTCACTCTCATCAGATCATCTACCCATTCACATCAGCTTACAAACAACAATTCAACATATTAACCCCCCAAAAATCAGATTCATAAATTTCGCGAAAGCTAACTGGGATGGTTTCACCAAAGAATCCGAAGCCGGATTTTCCAATCAAGTCTTCCCTCCCAACCTATCAGCGGCCGAGAAATCGTTTCATCGTATTCTACAGGACGCAAGTGACCACAACATACCTTCCGGTAGACGAATTTCATATACTCCAGGTCTATCGAAAGAAATCACCGACCTAATGAAAAGACGAGATGACATCAGAGCTACAGATCCAACATCTAAGGACATAGCAACCACATCAACAATAATTCAACTAAAATCAACAAATTAAAACAATCGCGTTGGAAGGAGCTCCTGAGCACTTTCAACAGGATGACCAACACCAAATTTACAAGAAATCAAAAATCATTCCCCTACTGAAACCCGGCAAACCAGTTAACGACGCGAAATCATACCGTTCTATATCTCTTCTTCCGGCAGCTAAAGTATTTGAAAAATGCCTTCTGCCGATCATCTCGAATCACCTAACCTTAGCGAGCCATCAGCATGGTTTTCGCCCACTTCATTCTACAACAACAGCTCTCACCACGATGGTCAACGATATCGCAATCGGCCTAAATCAGAAGAGGCCAGCTCACCAAACAATCTTAACAGCATTGGACCTCACAAAGGCCTTCGATACCGTTAACCATCGCATCCTAATCTCCGACCTCATGTCATCATCGCTTCCACGGTCAATTGTCCGCTGGTTGTCAAACTATCTGCATGGACGCTCCGCCTCAACAGAGTTCCGTCGACAATTTTCAAAACAACGCACCATCCGCTCAGGAGTGCCTCAAGGTTCTGTATTGTCACCAACTCTGTTTAACTACTACGTCTCCAAAATACCAAATCCTCCTCCATATGTCAAAGATATCTCTTATGCAGACGAATTTTCAATCTACACTACAGGTCCGAAGGCAGATGATTTGACACTTCGGCTCAATTGTTACCTTCCGAAGCTTTACGACTTTTTCAATAGCAGAAACTTGGAGATTTCCAACTCCAAGTCCACAGTCACCCTCTTCACCACACACACTTCACAGTATCACTATCATCCAGCAATAAAATAAATAACAATTAATTACCACTCGAACATAATCGAAAAATATTAGGCCTCACGTTAGACACGATGCTGTCCTTCTCACAACACCATAAAGAAACAGCATCCAAGGCCTCAATAAGGAATAATATTTTAAAGGTACTAAGTGGTACAACCTATGGCCAGGACAAGGAAACTCTCTTACAGACCTAAAAAACCATCGGTCGTTCAACAATCGAGTATGCCTGTCCTGCCTGGGCATCACTGACATTAGACTCAAGCTTCTCACGTCTTCAAAGCTCCCACCGCCACAAAGACGTATCAGTCGCCGTTGTTGTTACTTGACGGATGGCCTCCACCTACACCAAAAATAGATCCAACAGAAGAATCACTTCTTAGGGCAATCAGACGGACCCTAGCCCAACTCCGTTCTAGCCATAGTATTCTTCTAAACAGCTACAAAAACAGAATCGACAGTGGGCACCTCAACATCTGTCCTTTCTGCAACAATCATACAGATGATGTACCGCATCTGTTTAGCTGTCCACAAAACACCACAAAACTACAACCAATAGACCTTTGGAGAAACCCAATTGCAGTGGCGGTTTGGCTCCGGCCTCGATTGGAACCCTAGGGGTCCCCCAGAATGGGGCAACAACAACAACAACAACATTTTCACAATCTTGATACACAGATCATTAATATTTACAGATAAAACTGATGATTATAAATTAAAAAGTCATATACTTTTACATTTGCTCTTAATAATGAATTGAAACTATTAAAAAGATCAACACCAATCTGAAAAACATGACCAGTTTACCTCTATAATAACATATTCTGCACAATACATGGAACATTTAGTACAAGAGCATTTTATCCAGACGTCTGGCTTCCAATATAATATAAGATAAAATAAGCCTGCAGACCCTACAATTGCAATCCATAGCAGAATAGTCTTTATTTTGTTACGCTTGTAGCCAGATAGTTTCTAAATAAACATTTAAACATTAAAATAAGGCATAAGTAATTGTAAAATTGGTCTTCAAAAAGTTCTTACCATTTGATCATCTTCACCAGCATTTATTAAATTTTCATTTGCGTGCATATTTTTATCTATCATTTTTGTATTTGTTTAAAATTAACAGATGAGTTAAGTTATGGAGTGTTTATTGCTGAACCTTTAAAAGTAAAAACAATAATAATTTTATAGCCACAGTCCAACTTTTAAAAAAATATTAGAAAATATAGAGTAGCTATAATAATTAAATGTAATTATAAAAATCGAGGAATGTGACGCCGTGCAACAATGCAGTAACCACATTTCTTTTCAAAAACATTTCACGTTTCTTTAAATTCCAAATATTTTTTATGACCACTTTATATTTTCTTCTAATATTTTTTCCAAAGTAAATGTTATTTGATCAATTATGATTAAAAAATTAAATAATAATAATAACATCAAATTTGTTTAAAAAAACGTGGAGACAGAAAGTGGAACGGTTATCTACAAAGAAACAATTAAGATAATTAACAGATGCGTTGACACTATGTATTCTCTTGAACAGTTGGCAAATGAAAAAAACTGATCTGTGTAAATTTTAATTTTGCAAAATGTTATAGGAGTATGGTTAAAATATGTATGTTAAATATCAGGTCTATAAATATTAACTTGATGGTATCTATGGTTTGATCTATAAAGGTCTTGACATACTGGTTCTGACCACAAACAACGTGGCATGGATCAGTTGGTAATATTTCTGCAAACTTGGCTGTGCCCCCTGGCATTTCATTGACCATAATCAGGATGAGTTGGTGATATTTTTCAGAATAATTACAATTTAAAAAGTTAAACCAACTTTTAATTAGTATGTTCGAAGCCGTCGCTATGAGATTAAATGATGGGAGTAATCAGTATTGTTTAATTGCCATATATAGACCTGGCTCAGAACAGAACAAATTTTTTAATTGTTCTTATGAACAAATGAGATTAATGTTAGAGTTCATCGCAATGTTAAATGCTTATTTTGTGAGCGATTCCAATGGTCATGTAAAAGAATATTGTCCATTTGCTCTTAGATTGAATATTAGAGATGTTCCATTTGGTGAATCATGTAAATCAATAGATGCATGTTTTGGTAGGTCCGTTAAATCTACTGATTAGTTCTCACATTGTTGATAGCAATATATTTCCAGGTTCGATGTATTCAAACCAGAGTTATCTTAAAGTAAAAGTGATATTGACTCAAGTTTATCAAAAATCGTGAAAGCCCTCAAAGAAAATTGTTTTGTAGAGGCTCTATCAGATTATCCTGTAGCAAGAAAATGTCAAACAGATGATACAGATAATAAATTTGCAACACTTGCTAGCGAACTTAAAATGGAATCCCTATGCATGATTTATTGCAGACAAACAAACGATTTATTACACCATGGTTTGGTGATGAGCGTATATGTACAAAGCAATATTGTAGAAATATTGAAAAACTTTTACAAAAAATTTTGAAAAATGGCGTATTAAAATAACTATATGGTTTCATTAAAATTTTATAACAGGCTTTTTACCAACAAAAGTACACAGTACTGGAACAATATAGTAAATAGAATAGTGCCAAAAATTAAATGTCAAAAAGTGTCAGATCGGTTTAGTTTATGATGTTGATTTATCAGTTTTTTCTAGAGCAATGAATCAGGTTGTATGGCTGGTATGTAGCCAACAAGATGGTGTGTGGAGGTTCGGGAAACATTTTTTCTGAGGATGATGAAAAACTGATGTTGTCAAATTTTGAAATTTTTGACGACAAAATTGCAAAAATATTAATAGTACCAATTTCACATTTTGAGTTACCAGCAGAAAACTCTTGATGTTGAATGATTGTTCACTTTCCTGCTTTTTGATATAGGTACTTAAATCTCCATCAAAGAAATTCTTTAGGCACTTTAGACATCTTCCCTACACATGTTTTCAAGAATGACTTATACATTTTTTGACAACTTTCATAAATTTGTGTATATGCTGGTAAATTTCTTTCTGGTTGTAAACACGCAATTTTTATTAAACCAATTTTGAAAAAAGCCAGGTTAGACACTAGTGAAGAGAACAGCTAAAGGCCAATATCAAACCTTTCTTTCATATCAAAAGTTATGGAGCATTTGTTGTGGATAGTCTGCAAAAGTATCTGACAAAAAAAACCTAATGCCAGTCAAACTAATCTGCTTATAAATGCTACCATTCAACTGAAACCACATTGCTACACATCATATTAAATAGATCACACTAAACAAGTTGTATTCAAAAACGTTTCATCAGATGTCAGAAATATTAGAACTGAAGAACACTGAAACTCAATTTTAGGACTTATCCTATTTTTTGTCAGAGATAACCAAAATAATAAACTGGCATAGACTCCTCTGTCATGTGTATGCTGATTATATACAGGCAGTTGACAGACCAGTCGAGCAGAGTCATTTCAAGATATATGGCAACAGTTATCAAGGTTTGATGTCAAATTGGATCACGTAACATTGGTGTTACTGGTTCGGTCATTTGAAACAATTTATTAGTTTTGCCAAGAAGCTCAGATAAATCTTTGATTTATATAAAAAAAATAAAATTCTTATTATTATTATCATTTTCTGTTTATTTTGGAAGTGTCTTTGAGATCTTTTTGTAGTAGAGCTGTATAAATTAATTTTTATATTGTACTGTTTTATCATCATAGTATAATATATTCAATAGTATAGCTTATAGCAGATAGAAGGTAGATTTGATAGGAATAGAATAGAATAAAATAAAATAAATAACTACATAACACATAATTCTAAATTATATATTATTATATTATATTGTATTATGAGCTGACCTGAGCTGAGAAGATATGAAATAAATATGATACACTTTTTTTTAGAGATTTTAGATAAAATTCCTATTGTATGTATTTGACTATTCGTAATATAACTATTTATTTCTTCTCTGAATCAGAGAAGAGAAAAAAGACAATTAACACTTTAGTTTAGTAATTAGTTTATTATTAGTTAAATTCTAACTAAACTACTAAATTACTAAATTAACTAACTACTAAAAACTAAACTAACTAAACTAAAAAATAAATTAATCTAGTAACTTTTTTATTAAATTACTTAATGAAAAATTTTTTATCTATTTTCTATTTTAAAGTGCTTTTGAGATCTTTTTGTAATTTGTGCTGCAGTGGTGAACACAATTTAACAAAATTAAAATTAAAATCGTTTTCATTGGAAAAAAGCAAAAGAAAAGAATAAAGGATTAAAATTAAAATCAAATATGATAAAAAAATTGATTGGAACCTTTTTGAATTTACAACAATTTATGTATTCACTAAGAATAATCTTCGTTCATTATGTCACTAATTTCTGACATTCAAAAGCGAAAATCAGCTCATCGCAACATCAAACAAACAGGAGCAAAAAATAAAAACGTCAATAAGCTATTTTGTTGTGGGAAGTTACCGACGGATTGATATATTAAAACCGTAACAAAAATTATGAAAATCTACATACATTTATATAATTTTATATCGGCTATATATCACATATATACACACAAGATAATATATAAATATTGTTTATATAACACATATAAAATATATATATATACGTATGTAGAAAATCAGCCTTTATTAGCCAATGCACACAACCGTGAATTACCAATTAAGAGCTATAGTTGTGAATGGCATTAATTAACAAGTCTTTAAATTTTAACTACATATACGTGCAAAAAATAATAAACTGTGATGTTTTTTACAACAAATTAATATAGCATATTTGTAAAGTATGAATTTTGAAATTGTTTTAAAGTTAATTAAAATGTGTGAAATTTTATTTTTAATAAATTATTTATGAAAAATTTCTTTTGATAAAAATTTAGCATTATTGTTATTAGTGGCGGATCTAGGGAAGCCGGGAGAACCCCCCTTTAATAAATGTCAGAAAAAGGACCGTTTTAAGTAAGAAATTGACCAAAATTTAGACGTAATAAGCAAAATATAGGTTGTCAGCCACACTACCACAAATTTTGTTCCCCCTGTCGTTAAAATGTTGTCTCTCCGTAAAAATTTGAACATTTTAAAAATTGTTGCCCCCACCAGTCAAAGTTGTTTAGATGCGCCCCTGATTGTTATCGAATTAAAATTTTAATTTGAGTTTCAATTCGGCTTTGAGATCCATGTTTAATTCGTTAAATATATCGGTTTTGTGCAGGGCCGGATTAACATATTCAGGAGCCATAATCACTTAACAATTATGGTGCCCGAACAACCAACCAAATCCAAGTATTATATACAATATTATATACACATACACATACTATAATCTATACATCACATTTATTAACACATCATGTAATTATTAGAAGATAAAAGATAGCGGCTAGAGCTTTTACCCTTAATCATAAGTTAAATTAAATAAGTAACTCTATGTCGGTGCCCTAAGCACGGGCTTAGTGTGCTTATTGCTGGTTAGTACTGGTTTTGTGCTTAGAGTTTGAAAAAATTTGACTGAACTGTTTCTATGGCATGTAATTTCAATTTGTTCATGTTAGTCAATTTAATTTTTCTGCCATTTTCTCATTATTTTGGTTTACATCTATTTTTTGACCAATCAAGAAGTAGTATTTAATAACAACAATAATTTGTTATTTAATATAGTGCCCTATGCATAGCATCTTGAGCGCTTAGGATGAGTTGCCATGTGAATCACAACCATTAATATTTTTCGAACATTTTAAGAGACGGTTGATGGTTAGGATTCAAAATGACAAACATGGGTAGATGCTTTGACAAGTTGCTGCCTGATATAAAAATGAGTTAAATCGGTTATATCTAAAACTTTTCCACTTTAGTATTTTCACGTTGTTCAGTTAATATTTTCCCCTTTTTTATCGTTTCAATTTTGCCTATTAATTTTTTAACTGTCACTAGTGTTGAATTCACTTGAGGTGCTTTTCAACTTATCATTTCTAACATCACTCAGGTTCTCATTGCAGATCCACAGCAACTCAATTGCTTGTTAGTCATAATTATATAATTGTTTCAACATAATTAATTTTAATATTGATATTACAAACAAAATAAAATAAAATAAACATTGTTTAGTTTAGAAGAGCTCTGAGAAAAAAACAACACGATTTACACTTCTTATCTTTACAAGCTAAGTACGTATACAACAGAAAACTATTAATTTCAAATAAATAAACCAAATAAGGTTGTTAATTTAATTTAAAATTCTAAATATTATTACTTTTAATAATTGAAAATGCAAAAATGTTTATCGTAATTTTGTCTATTAATCAAATCTAAATTCAACAATATGTAAAAGTTTAATAAAATTTAAAAAGCATGGAACGAAAATTAATGCGATTTATCTCTAGATTGCTTATAAGACATATTTTTCACTGTATAATCAATTCACGCAAAATCGTGATTATTCGTGAACAATTCAATTTAAATTCTCTCAAAACAATTCCAAAATAGAGAAAGATAAAAACTTTAAATAGAAGCTGCAAACGTTTTCTGAATTATTAAAAAAAATACATTAGGATGTAAAAAAAATAAAACAGAAAATACAACTTTTGCAATTTAGGAAAAAGAAAGCAAAAAATATTTGTATTATTTTAATAAATTTTGAAGATGTTAATAACGTTTATCTATCAAATTTCTCAGAAAAAATGAACTTGGCAAATGTACTTCAACGTTGAAAAAAATAGCGCAGTACTAACTCCATTATTGTAGAAATTATCATAATGACTCTGTATTATGTGGATATGTAGAATCTCGCTGGTGAAAGAAAAAGAGCTCTGAATGTGCTAATAACACGAAGCATTAAACCTTAAAGAGAGTGGTAAGAGGCATTATAAGCTAATAGGATGCTAGTAGTCATTAAAGTTGAAAAAAATTTTCTCAATAAGATGACAAATTTATGATGAGGTCACACAAAAGTCTCGTTTTCTTATCTTCAAAAAATAAGAAAGTTTTTGAAAAATTTTAGCAAAAACCTACAAATATAATAATAATTGTTCGAAAAACCAGTAGACTCAAGTTGTAGATTGAACAAAGAGCATGCGTTAAACTGATTCAGACAAAACTATTCGGACATAAACATTTCTGACGCAAAAGAAAGTTTTTATTTACAAAGTTTTTACATTATCAAATTGTACATTAACAAGAATTTACCAACCGAACTAAGGCAGTTTTCGAATACGGTAGTGACCAAAAAAACCTCAGCAATGTCTCTGTTTTAGTGCATTTTTTATATAGTAATATATGGAATATCCAAAGCAAGGCGAGCCTCTTGGCCCTAAGATATACTTAAAATAAATACAGCTAAGACCGAATTTTTTAGAATAGCGATTTTCAAATGTTTATATTACTAACGGAAGGCAATTCAGCTAAGGTGTTGTTCTATTTTAATGTGGCATTTGTATAAAAAGATATTGCGTTATAATACAAAACTTTTGATTAAAACAAGGTAATTTTTTGAAGACCATATAAAATTCAATTTTTAGTTCTTTGTATTTTTGATGTTGGCCAACTGTTAATCTCAGTATATGACTGTTATTAACGTTATAACAGTTACACACAAATATATATATATATACACACAAGCTATTATGGTTGTACATAAATAGATATAGAGTATGGACTACATATCAATATCCTATACAATACAGCCAGCATAGTATGTACATATTTTTATTTATAGTCAACATCTTACAAATATTTGTTTAATAAAACATTTTTGTTAATTAACCAAAGTAAAACACTAAAGAATTCAATAAGTTAATTAATGGGCTGCTTTTATTATGGCCGCGTTAAACTGCTGCAGCAAAAATGCTGCAAAAATTATGTACTCTTATGTTCTTTGTTTTTAAAAAATAATTATGTCGGGGGAGCTAGTTTTTGTACTTGTAAATAACTTGGAGGGATTAATTGAGTATAATAAATATAATAAATGATTTTTGATTGTGTATCACATTTCGCCACATTACAACGTCAACTTTAATTTGACTGTGTCGTCGTCCTTCTACTTCTGCATCAACACATCTATCTGTCGGATTAAAACATTAAATAAATTGTTTACTTACTTACAGTTCACAACTCCCCTGCAACATTGGTCATTGATTGCCACATTGGTTTGCCTTTTTCTCAATTTTCTACAAATATTTTTTGGTTTGAGTGGAGTCTGCTCTCCTACTGACTATAAACTAGAATAAGCTAGGCTAACATCTTCTTTATTTATTATTTGTTAGCCTGTAATTCTAATTTTTATTGTTGCTGGCATCCATATGAAACAGAAAACACTACAATAAAAACTGTAAAAAAAAACCAGTCGCATAAAATAAAATTTATTAATATTATAATACTAATTATTAATTATATATTAATTAACTAATTAATAAATTTAATTAAAATTTGATATGATATTTTAATTTTCAAAACTTAATTTTTTGGAATCAAACCTTAACTGATGAAATGATAAGTTGAAAGTCTAAAACTAGATTTTTGAAATCCAAAAATAAAATAGTCATAGATAGTACGACTAAAATAATAGTTCAATTATTAAAAAAACTGACTGCCTGACATTCAATATTTTATCAAACTAGTTCAGTCAAGTCTATTGAAGTTTTATTCAGAAGTTCTTACTTAAAATAAAAGAGCAATTATTTGTTAAATTGTTGTCGTGATGTCAAGCAACAGTGGTACTCCGGTAACATCACCGATTCATGCTGGCAGGTCTCTCAATTGTAAAGTTCTTATGCTTGATGACACAGTGCAAAATTTTCCTATCCCTGTAAGTAAGCTTATTTTAAAATTTTGTATTTTATTTATTTTCTTGTGCAGTGTTGTTTTGTTATTTATCGTTATTTTCATGTAAAAACTAGAGCATTGGGAAGTTAACCTAATTTTACTTTGGTAATATCTTCTGTCTGCAGTTGCAGATGAAAAATTCTCAAAACCACAAACTTAGTATAATAGTTTTTTCTAAACTACATTTTACAAATGCATAGAAGAAAAAAAATTTGTTGTTTCTTTTTTCTTTCTCTAAAATTTCTGAAATACATGGTAGAAGCTTGTATATCATTTAGAATAGGCTGATACACATGGAATATGACTGGCAAAACTGAGGATTGCATGGATTAAATTAAAAAATGATTTTTAGAGTATCTTTGATTTTGGTGTTGGTATAAAATTTTGCTTGTGCAGTATTGTTAAATTGATATTTCATAATTGTAAAAAACTTATTTAAAAAAAGTAATCATTTAAAAATTGTACTTGTTGATTGTTTTTGATTAATAAACCATGCAAGTAAATCATTAGATTGTGGCCTATATGATATATGACTATGTAATACTAAATTTTTTATCAAATAATTCTTCAATAAATCATAATATAATTGATCAAAAATGATCAACTAAAAATATTTCAAAAATCTTGCTTACATTGTAATAATCAATACAATATTTAGAAAATTGAATTGAATGAACCTCATTTTGACTGGTGAAAAGAGATTATTTGTATCCTCGGATGATAATTAAAATTACTTTTATACAGCAGGCAATGATTTTTAATATAATTTATTTTTGGTAGATATAAATTAATTTTTTTTTAAAACTTTCTAAAAATATAATAACAAATAATCATCATTTACAATTCAATTAATCCATTGGAGTTATTACATGATGAGAAAATGTGAGACAATGCTTTGACCAATGAAGCTAAAAACAAAGATGCACTCTACAAGGTGCAGGAGGAATTGTGCCATGTCTAATATAATAATCAATGTATGTGGATGAGAGCATTTTTGGCCTAATGTAATTTTTTCATTTTTATTTTATAAATAATGTAATAAGTTGCTACAAAATATTCTTTTTTAATTTATTTTTTCCAAAATTAAAACTACAAATTATGAGTTTTTTAGCTTTTTTGAAATACAGGTGAGGATGTAAAACAGATGAGGGTGGCTGCAAATATAAAATGCCGCTCTTTAGAAAAATTTTGTTTGCACAATCTTGAAACATTTTTTCACAAAATAATAAAGCTGGCAAAAGCTTGAATCTTTTATTAGTTTTATTCAGCAATATTTGCTGTTATCTGATACATAACATGCTGATTTGTTAATAATCTTATTATAAATTAAACATGTAAGTAAATATTTTTTGATGTAATAGTTTGAGTTAATAATAATTGTTGTTTAGTAAAATAGGCTGTAAATGTTTGTTGTTCTATTCTCATTCTACTGGAAATTTAAAGTGTTGTGTGTTTTGTCACACTTTGCCCAACATAAAGTTCTATTAACTAAGTGGCAGAGATTCATCAGTAGCCATGAACTTTTTTTGTCCATATTTTTATTTAATGTATTATTTTTCAAGCCATTTAACTAACTCTTACATTATTTGTATTGTGATGAGTGATTAGTTTGATTTCAATCCTCATTCAAATCTTTGTCAACAGCTTTTACGCTAATATTGTATATTAATAATTATTAAAATTCACATTATTTCAGTTGAAAGGAAGAGGAATAGATTTATTCAATGCAGTCATCAAGAAATTGCAACTTATAGAATGTGACTACTTTGATTTACAATACAATAACCCGGAGTTGATACCAGTAAATCGTTTTTTATAACAATATTTCATGCATCATTTGCTTCTCAATATTTTAATTGTATGGCATGGTTAAAATAAAGAAGCAAAGCAATGCTTTGTATTGTCAGTTCGACGTGACAGTTTATTATTAAGATAAAATAAGAATCAGAATTAAAATCTGGGAATGTCTGAATTATTTGACAGTTTCTTTTAATGGTAATTGAGTAAGGATAATATGAAATTGCAATTTTAAGTTTATTAGAAACATGATGAAAGGAGAATAATGAGGATTTTGTGAGAGGTTTTTGAAAAATCTATATGAGAAATGTATGGAATGGTTCAGTGACTTGTTAAAGAAGGTAATTTATTTTGGATAGTGTAGTAGTCACCATGGCATCTCCTATCTTGATTGGTATGATATTATTAAGGGGTCTGAACACTAAATCTTGAGAGGAATTTTTATACATGCACCTATGAATAGAACTCATTGGATTCTTTAATTTTGAAGGAAACTTTTCTGATATGCCAGATTCACTACAGTTCTTTAATAATTTCATTTCTCAAATTATATTTCCTAAAAGTATTTTTTGTTTCATTATTTTGTTTCAAGTGTTGGTTAGACCATGAGAAACCTATTTTAAAACAAGTGACAAGGAATCAGTTATTCTTCAAATTTCTTCTAAAATTTTATACTCCTGATCCTGGCTTGCTCGAAGAAGAATTTACAAGGTTGTGTGTTTTTTTAATTTATTATTAATAATACAGCTCTGTCAAATGCAGAGCCACTCTCATGTTATTTCCTTCACTCATGATTAAACCTCTAGCCTCAAAGGCTGTACTTTCCACACCACATGATGCTCATACACATTACATATGCACATGCAAGTACCACATCATGCACATATGATGGTCTTTGTATCATTTCACTCAATTTTTTTTATTCATTTTTATGTATGTGAATTTTAGGTTGTCTAAATTTGTTTTTTGTTTTAAGTAAAAATTGGAAATCTACATTTAAAATTAGACATTTCCTTTGTTTCCTATAACAATGTGGTTGATATAAAATTTTCAAACTCAGGTACTTACTGGCTCTGCAGATCAAAAGAGATTTGTTGTCCGGGGATCTTTACTGCCAGGAGCACACAGCAGTTCTCTTGGCTTCATACATTGTTCAAGGTTAAAAGTTCACACTTAATCATAATGTTGTCACACATTCATTTCTTGTAGACTTACTTATTTTGCCAACATTGTATAAAAAACGTGATATCTTAAAAATTAAAGTAATAATGAAGTTTATATTATTGTATATTTGTATCGAATAATTTAGAATTTTAGTAAAAAATTACTTACATCTAACCCGATGCAGTCAGAGTTTATTTCCATCCGTAAAATGGTATCAAATTTAAATGCACTACAACATTTCTATTTCTGCTACTCGCCCCTCAGCATTCATCATGTTTGATTGAGTTGAAATTTGTTATAACTGCTCATTTGCAATCTCAATGCATAAAGTAATTAACAGACCTATTTAAAATAATAGACTTCAATAAATAAATTAAGTAAGTAGTTCATATTTAAGAAAGAAATTTGAAATATTTACAATAATTAACATAAGTGAATTGACTTAATGATTACGATTCTTATAATAACTTCACATGCTTGGTAATTACATTAAATTTTACATATGTAGACTTGTTTTTTTTTAAATCTTTTTTTCAACTTGTTGGTAGCTGAACTTGGAAATTATTGTGATGAATATGCCAGTCAGTCGTACATCAGCCAACTGCACTTGCTTCCCAACCAGACACCTGAAATTGAACTACAAATCATGGAACACCATAAGGAGCACATGTTAATATTTTTGCTAATTTTTTGGTCTTTTAGAAATTGATTTTGTTACTAACGTTTCTTTTTTCAATTTTATTTAAATGAGATAAAAATATTGCAGAAAGTTTTTCCTAAAATAGGATATCTGTTGATATCAATTAAGCATAAAGTTGTGTGATGGGACACGTTGGTTAAATATTAAATTGGGGCTGGTTGTAAAGATTTTACACTTTAGGAATTTATTGCAAAAATTGAAGGTAGGTTAAAAAAGAAAGTTGAAAAGATGAAATGAACTAAAGTTGTACATATAAATAAGCTTGGTTTATGCAAGCTGAGTTGAAGAATAATATTGCTGATGTGTAACAGGCACAAAGTTACATTGTCACATTGAAAGTCTTAGAACAAGTTTACAAATGTTTTATTATTTTTTCAACATTTCTGGTCTTAAAATTTTTTTCATCACTCAATTATAAGAGCTGTAAGTTTTTTTTGACATTACAAATTAATTTTTTCAGGGGCCAGTCACCTGCTGAAGCAGATTTCAACTTGTTAGATACAGCAAGGAAGGTAGAGTTGTATGGGATTCAACTACATTCTGCTCAGGTTCGTGATTTTTTTTCATTGAATATTTTTGCCAACGTTCTATTTATCTATCTATCTA